>NW_027194541.1:0-58033 GCF_032444005.1 Ranitomeya imitator
TCACACTTTTCATCATAGTGCTTTTACCAATGCATAAAATGCATGGAGAAGTCATTTCGAATGACTGGTCCTCAGTGTTGTGAGAACAATGACTGGTTAAAATTTTTGGTGGTTTCTTGTTCAGTCCATAGGCCTACATCATGTGGCAAACCGGTGAGCATGTGGCTCTATTAGTATAGGAGATACCTGAAAACTTATCACACTTTTCATCATAGTGCTTTTACCAATGCATAAAATGCATGGAGAAGTCATTTCGAATGACTGGTCCTCAGTGTTGTGAGAACGATGACTGGTTAAAATTTTTGGTGGTTTCTTGTTCAGTCCATAGGCCTATATCATGTGGCAAACCGGTGAGCATGTGGCTCTATTAGTATAGGAGATACCTGAAAACATATCACACTTTTCATCATAGTGCTTTTACCAATGCATAAAATGCATGGAGAAGTCATTTCGAATGACTGGTCCTCAGTGTTGTGAGAACGATGACTTGTTAAAATTTTTGGTGGTTTCTTGTTCAGTCCATAGGCCTATATCATGTGGCAAACCGGTGAGCATGTGGCTCTATTAGTATAGGAGATACCTGAAAACATATCACACTTTTCATCATAGTGCTTTTACCAATGCATAAAATGCATGGAGAAGTCATTTCGAATGACTGGTCCTCAGTGTTGTGAGAACGATGACTGGTTAAAATTTTTGGTGGTTTCTTGTTCAGTCCATAGGCCTACATCATGTGGCAAACCGGTGAGCATGTGGCTCTATTAGTATAGGAGATACCTGAAAACATATCACACTTTTCATCATAGTGCTTTTACCAATGCATAAAATGCATGGAGAAGTCATTTCGAATGACTGGTCCTCAGTGTTGTGAGAACGATGACTGGTTAAAATTTTTGGTGGTTTCTTGTTCAGTCCATAGGCCTACATCATGTGGCAAACCGGTGAGCATGTGGCTCTATTAGTATAGGAGATACCTGAAAACATATCACACTTTTCATCATAGTGCTTTTACCAATGCATAAAATGCATGGAGAAGTCATTTCGAATGACTGGTCCTCAGTGTTGTGAGAACGATGACTGGTTAAAATTTTTGGTGGTTTCTTGTTCAGTCCATAGGCCTACATCATGTGGCAAACCGGTGAGCATGTGGCTCTATTAGTATAGGAGATACCTGAAAACATATCACACTTTTCATCATAGTGCTTTTACCAATGCATAAAATGCATGGAGAAGTCATTTCGAATGACTGGTCCTCAGTGTTGTGAGAACGATGACTGGTTAAAATTTTTGGTGGTTTCTTGTTCAGTCCATAGGCCTACATCATGTGGCAAACCGGTGAGCATGTGGCCCTATTAGTATAGGAGATACCTGAAAACATATCACACTTTTCATCATAGTGCTTTTACCAATGCATAAAATGCATGGAGAAGTCATTTCGAATGACTGGTCCTCAGTGTTGTGAGAACAATGACTGGTTAAAATTTTTGGTGGTTTCTTGTTCAGTCCATAGGCCTACATCATGTGGCAAACCGGTGAGCTTGTGGCTCTATTAGTATAGGAGATACCTGAAAACTTATCACACTTTTCATCATAGTGCTTTTACCAATGCATAAAATGCATGGAGAAGTCATTTCGAATGACTGGTCCTCAGTGTTGTGAGAACGATGACTGGTTAAAATTTTTGGTGGTTTCTTGTTCAGTCCATAGGCCTATATCATGTGGCAAACCGGTGAGCATGTGGCTCTATTAGTATAGGAGATACCTGAAAACATATCACACTTTTCATCATAGTGCTTTTACCAATGCATAAAATGCATGGAGAAGTCATTTCGAATGACTGGTCCTCAGTGTTGTGAGAACGATGACTGGTTAAAATTTTTGGTGGTTTCTTGTTCAGTCCATAGGCCTACATCATGTGGCAAACCGGTGAGCATGTGGCTCTATTAGTATAGGAGATACCTGAAAACATATCACACTTTTCATCATAGTGCTTTTACCAATGCATAAAATGCATGGAGAAGTCATTTCGAATGACTGGTCCTCAGTGTTGTGAGAACGATGACTGGTTAAAATTTTTGGTGGTTTCTTGTTCAGTCCATAGGCCTACATCATGTGGCAAACCGGTGAGCATGTGGCTCTATTAGTATAGGAGATACCTGAAAACATATCACACTTTTCATCATAGTGCTTTTACCAATGCATAAAATGCATGGAGAAGTCATTTCGAATGACTGGTCCTCAGTGTTGTGAGAACGATGACTGGTTAAAATTTTTGGTGGTTTCTTGTTCAGTCCATAGGCCTACATCATGTGGCAAACCGGTGAGCATGTGGCTCTATTAGTATAGGAGATACCTGAAAACATATCACACTTTTCATCATAGTGCTTTTACCAATGCATAAAATGCATGGAGAAGTCATTTCGAATGAATGGTCCTCAGTGTTGTGAGAACGATGACTGGTTAAAATTTTTGGTGGTTTCTTGTTCAGTCCATAGGCCTACATCATGTGGCAAACCGGTGAGCATGTGGCCCTATTAGTATAGGAGATACCTGAAAACATATCACACTTTTCATCATAGTGCTTTTACCAATGCATAAAATGCATGGAGAAGTCATTTCGAATGACTGGTCCTCAGTGTTGTGAGAACGATGACTAGTTAAAATTTTTGGTGGTTTCTTGTTCAGTCCATAGGCCTACATCATGTGGCAAACCGGTGAGCATGTGGCTCTATTAGTATAGGAGATACCTGAAAACGTATCACACTTTTCATCATAGTGCTTTTACCAATGCATAAAATGCATGGAGAAGTCATTTCGAATGACTGGTCCTCAGTGTTGTGAGAACGATGACTGGTTAAAATTTTTGGTGGTTTCTTGTTCAGTCCATAGGCCTACATCATGTGGCAAACCGGTGAGCTTGTGGCTCTATTAGTATAGGAGATACCTGAAAACGTATCACACTTTTCATCATAGTGCTTTTACCAATGCATAAAATGCATGGAGAAGTCATTTCGAATGACTGGTCCTCAGTGTTGTGAGAACGATGACTGGTTAAAATTTTTGGTGGTTTCTTGTTCAGTCCATAGGCCTACATCATGTGGCAAACCGGTGAGCATGTGGCTCTATTAGTATAGGAGATACCTGAAAACATATCACACTTTTCATCATAGTGCTTTTACCAATGCATAAAATGCATGGAGAAGTCATTTCGAATGACTGGTCCTCAGTGTTGTGAGAATGATGACTGGTTAAAATTTTTGGTGGTTTCTTGTTCAGTCCATAGGCCTACATCATGTGGCAAACCGGTGAGCATGTGGCTCTATTAGTATAGGAGATACCTGAAAACATATCACACTTTTCATCATAGTGCTTTTACCAATGCATAAAATGCATGGAGAAGTCATTTCGAATGACTGGTCCTCAGTGTTGTGAGAACAATGACTGGTTAAAATTTTTGGTGGTTTCTTGTTCAGTCCATAGGCCTACATCATGTGGCAAACCGGTGAGCATGTGGCTCTATTAGTATAGGAGATACCTGAAAACTTATCACACTTTTCATCATAGTGCTTTTACCAATGCATAAAATGCATGGAGAAGTCATTTCGAATGACTGGTCCTCAGTGTTGTGAGAACGATGACTGGTTAAAATTTTTGGTGGTTTCTTGTTCAGTCCATAGGCCTATATCATGTGGCAAACCGGTGAGCATGTGGCTCTATTAGTATAGGAGATACCTGAAAACATATCACACTTTTCATCATAGTGCTTTTACCAATGCATAAAATGCATGGAGAAGTCATTTCGAATGACTGGTCCTCAGTGTTGTGAGAACGATGACTTGTTAAAATTTTTGGTGGTTTCTTGTTCAGTCCATAGGCCTACATCATGTGGCAAACCGATGAGCATGTGGCTCTATTAGTATAGGAGATACCTGAAAACATATCACACTTTTCATCATAGTGCTTTTACCAATGCATAAAATGCATGGAGAAGTCATTTCGAATGACTGGTCCTCAGTGTTGTGAGAACGATGACTGGTTAAAATTTTTGGTGGTTTCTTGTTCAGTCCATAGGCCTACATCATGTGGCAAACCGGTGAGCATGTGGCTCTATTAGTATAGGAGATACCTGAAAACATATCACACTTTTCATCATAGTGCTTTTACCAATGCATAAAATGCATGGAGAAGTCATTTCGAATGACTGGTCCTCAGTGTTGTGAGAACGATGACTGGTTAAAATTTTTGGTGGTTTCTTGTTCAGTCCATAGGCCTACATCATGTGGCAAACCGGTGAGCATGTGGCTCTATTAGTATAGGAGATACCTGAAAACATATCACACTTTTCATCATAGTGCTTTTACCAATGCATAAAATGCATGGAGAAGTCATTTCGAATGACTGGTCCTCAGTGTTGTGAGAACGATGACTGGTTAAAATTTTTGGTGGTTTCTTGTTCAGTCCATAGGCCTACATCATGTGGCAAACCGGTGAGCATGTGGCTCTATTAGTATAGGAGATACCTGAAAACATATCACACTTTTCATCATAGTGCTTTTACCAATGCATAAAATGCATGGAGAAGTCATTTCGAATGAATGGTCCTCAGTGTTGTGAGAACGATGACTGGTTAAAATTTTTGGTGGTTTCTTGTTCAGTCCATAGGCCTACATCATGTGGCAAACCGGTGAGCATGTGGCCCTATTAGTATAGGAGATACCTGAAAACATATCACACTTTTCATCATAGTGCTTTTACCAATGCATAAAATGCATGGAGAAGTCATTTCGAATGACTGGTCCTCAGTGTTGTGAGAACAATGACTGGTTAAAATTTTTGGTGGTTTCTTGTTCAGTCCATAGGCCTACATCATGTGGCAAACCGGTGAGCTTGTGGCTCTATTAGTATAGGAGATACCTGAAAACTTATCACACTTTTCATCATAGTGCTTTTACCAATGCATAAAATGCATGGAGAAGTCATTTCGAATGACTGGTCCTCAGTGTTGTGAGAACGATGACTGGTTAAAATTTTTGGTGGTTTCTTGTTCAGTCCATAGGCCTATATCATGTGGCAAACCGGTGAGCATGTGGCTCTATTAGTATAGGAGATACCTGAAAACATATCACACTTTTCATCATAGTGCTTTTACCAATGCATAAAATGCATGGAGAAGTCATTTCGAATGACTGGTCCTCAGTGTTGTGAGAACGATGACTGGTTAAAATTTTTGGTGGTTTCTTGTTCAGTCCATAGGCCTACATCATGTGGCAAACCGGTGAGCATGTGGCTCTATTAGTATAGGAGATACCTGAAAACATATCACACTTTTCATCATAGTGCTTTTACCAATGCATAAAATGCATGGAGAAGTCATTTCGAATGACTGGTCCTCAGTGTTGTGAGAACGATGACTGGTTAAAATTTTTGGTGGTTTCTTGTTCAGTCCATAGGCCTACATCATGTGGCAAACCGGTGAGCATGTGGCTCTATTAGTATAGGAGATACCTGAAAACATATCACACTTTTCATCATAGTGCTTTTACCAATGCATAAAATGCATGGAGAAGTCATTTCGAATGACTGGTCCTCAGTGTTGTGAGAACGATGACTGGTTAAAATTTTTGGTGGTTTCTTGTTCAGTCCATAGGCCTACATCATGTGGCAAACCGGTGAGCATGTGGCTCTATTAGTATAGGAGATACCTGAAAACATATCACACTTTTCATCATAGTGCTTTTACCAATGCATAAAATGCATGGAGAAGTCATTTCGAATGAATGGTCCTCAGTGTTGTGAGAACGATGACTGGTTAAAATTTTTGGTGGTTTCTTGTTCAGTCCATAGGCCTACATCATGTGGCAAACCGGTGAGCATGTGGCCCTATTAGTATAGGAGATACCTGAAAACATATCACACTTTTCATCATAGTGCTTTTACCAATGCATAAAATGCATGGAGAAGTCATTTCGAATGACTGGTCCTCAGTGTTGTGAGAACGATGACTGGTTAAAATTTTTGGTGGTTTCTTGTTCAGTCCATAGGCCTACATCATGTGGCAAACCGGTGAGCATGTGGCTCTATTAGTATAGGAGATACCTGAAAACGTATCACACTTTTCATCATAGTGCTTTTACCAATGCATAAAATGCATGGAGAAGTCATTTCGAATGACTGGTCCTCAGTGTTGTGAGAACGATGACTGGTTAAAATTTTTGGTGGTTTCTTGTTCAGTCCATAGGCCTACATCATGTGGCAAACCGGTGAGCTTGTGGCTCTATTAGTATAGGAGATACCTGAAAACGTATCACACTTTTCATCATAGTGCTTTTACCAATGCATAAAATGCATGGAGAAGTCATTTCGAATGACTGGTCCTCAGTGTTGTGAGAACGATGACTGGTTAAAATTTTTGGTGGTTTCTTGTTCAGTCCATAGGCCTACATCATGTGGCAAACCGGTGAGCATGTGGCTCTATTAGTATAGGAGATACCTGAAAACATATCACACTTTTCATCATAGTGCTTTTACCAATGCATAAAATGCATGGAGAAGTCATTTCGAATGACTGGTCCTCAGTGTTGTGAGAACGATGACTGGTTAAAATTTTTGGTGGTTTCTTGTTCAGTCCATAGGCCTACATCATGTGGCAAACCGGTGAGCATGTGGCTCTATTAGTATAGGAGATACCTGAAAACATATCACACTTTTCATCATAGTGCTTTTACCAATGCATAAAATGCATGGAGAAGTCATTTCGAATGACTGGTCCTCAGTGTTGTGAGAACGATGACTGGTTAAAATTTTTGGTGGTTTCTTGTTCAGTCCATAGGCCTACATCATGTGGCAAACCGGTGAGCATGTGGCTCTATTAGTATAGGAGATACCTGAAACCTTATCACACTTTTCATCATAGTGCTTTTACCAATGCATAAAATGCATGGAGAAGTCATTTCGAATGACTGGTCCTCAGTGTTGTGAGAACGATGACTGGTTAAAATTTTTGGTGGTTTCTTGTTCAGTCCATAGGCCTACATCATGTGGCAAACCGGTGAGCATGTGGCTCTATTAGTATAGGAGATACCTGAAAACATATCACACTTTTCATCATAGTGCTTTTACCAATGCATAAAATGCATGGAGAAGTCATTTCAAATGAATGGTCCTCAGTGTTGTGAGAACGATGACTGGTTAAAATTTTTGGTGGTTTCTTGTTCAGTCCATAGGCCTACATCATGTGGCAAACCGGTGAGCATGTGGCCCTATTAGTATAGGAGATACCTGAAAACATATCACACTTTTCATCATAGTGCTTTTACCAATGCATAAAATGCATGGAGAAGTCATTTCGAATGACTGGTCCTCAGTGTTGTGAGAACGATGACTGGTTAAAATTTTTGGTGGTTTCTTGTTCAGTCCATAGGCCTACATCATGTGGCAAACCGGTGAGCATGTGGCTCTATTAGTATAGGAGATACCTGAAAACATATCACACTTTTCATCATAGTGCTTTTACCAATGCATAAAATGCATGGAGAAGTCATTTCGAATGACTGGTCCTCAGTGTTGTGAGAACAATGACTGGTTAAAATTTTTGGTGGTTTCTTGTTCAGTCCATAGGCCTACATCATGTGGCAAACCGGTGAGCTTGTGGCTCTATTAGTATAGGAGATACCTGAAAACTTATCACACTTTTCATCATAGTGCTTTTACCAATGCATAAAATGCATGGAGAAGTCATTTCGAATGACTGGTCCTCAGTGTTGTGAGAACGATGACTGGTTAAAATTTTTGGTGGTTTCTTGTTCAGTCCATAGGCCTATATCATGTGGCAAACCGGTGAGCATGTGGCTCTATTAGTATAGGAGATACCTGAAAACATATCACACTTTTCATCATAGTGCTTTTACCAATGCATAAAATGCATGGAGAAGTCATTTCGAATGACTGGTCCTCAGTGTTGTGAGAACGATGACTGGTTAAAATTTTTGGTGGTTTCTTGTTCAGTCCATAGGCCTACATCATGTGGCAAACCGGTGAGCATGTGGCTCTATTAGTATAGGAGATACCTGAAAACATATCACACTTTTCATCATAGTGCTTTTACCAATGCATAAAATGCATGGAGAAGTCATTTCGAATGACTGGTCCTCAGTGTTGTGAGAACGATGACTGGTTAAAATTTTTGGTGGTTTCTTGTTCAGTCCATAGGCCTACATCATGTGGCAAACCGGTGAGCATGTGGCTCTATTAGTATAGGAGATACCTGAAAACATATCACACTTTTCATCATAGTGCTTTTACCAATGCATAAAATGCATGGAGAAGTCATTTCGAATGACTGGTCCTCAGTGTTGTGAGAACGATGACTGGTTAAAATTTTTGGTGGTTTCTTGTTCAGTCCATAGGCCTACATCATGTGGCAAACCGGTGAGCATGTGGCTCTATTAGTATAGGAGATACCTGAAAACATATCACACTTTTCATCATAGTGGTTTTACCAATGCATAAAATGCATGGAGAAGTCATTTCGAATGAATGGTCCTCAGTGTTGTGAGAACGATGACTGGTTAAAATTTTTGGTGGTTTCTTGTTCAGTCCATAGGCCTACATCATGTGGCAAACCGGTGAGCATGTGGCCCTATTAGTATAGGAGATACCTGAAAACATATCACACTTTTCATCATAGTGCTTTTACCAATGCATAAAATGCATGGAGAAGTCATTTCGAATGACTGGTCCTCAGTGTTGTGAGAACAATGACTGGTTAAAATTTTTGGTGGTTTCTTGTTCAGTCCATAGGCCTACATCATGTGGCAAACCGGTGAGCTTGTGGCTCTATTAGTATAGGAGATACCTGAAAACTTATCACACTTTTCATCATAGTGCTTTTACCAATGCATAAAATGCATGGAGAAGTCATTTCGAATGAATGGTCCTCAGTGTTGTGAGAACGATGACTGGTTAAAATTTTTGGTGGTTTCTTGTTCAGTCCATAGGCCTATATCATGTGGCAAACCGGTGAGCATGTGGCTCTATTAGTATAGGAGATACCTGAAAACATATCACACTTTTCATCATAGTGCTTTTACCAATGCATAAAATGCATGGAGAAGTCATTTCGAATGACTGGTCCTCAGTGTTGTGAGAACGATGACTGGTTAAAATTTTTGGTGGTTTCTTGTTCAGTCCATAGGCCTACATCATGTGGCAAACCGGTGAGCATGTGGCTCTATTAGTATAGGAGATACCTGAAAACATATCACACTTTTCATCATAGTGCTTTTACCAATGCATAAAATGCATGGAGAAGTCATTTCGAATGACTGGTCCTCAGTGTTGTGAGAACGATGACTGGTTAAAATTTTTGGTGGTTTCTTGTTCAGTCCATAGGCCTACATCATGTGGCAAACCGGTGAGCATGTGGCTCTATTAGTATAGGAGATACCTGAAAACATATCACACTTTTCATCATAGTGCTTTTACCAATGCATAAAATGCATGGAGAAGTCATTTCGAATGACTGGTCCTCAGTGTTGTGAGAACGATGACTGGTTAAAATTTTTGGTGGTTTCTTGTTCAGTCCATAGGCCTACATCATGTGGCAAACCGGTGAGCATGTGGCTCTATTAGTATAGGAGATACCTGAAAACATATCACACTTTTCATCATAGTGCTTTTACCAATGCATAAAATGCATGGAGAAGTCATTTCGAATGAATGGTCCTCAGTGTTGTGAGAACGATGACTGGTTAAAATTTTTGGTGGTTTCTTGTTCAGTCCATAGGCCTACATCATGTGGCAAACCGGTGAGCATGTGGCCCTATTAGTATAGGAGATACCTGAAAACATATCATAAAATGCATGGAGAAGTCATTTCGAATGACTGGTCCTCAGTGTTGTGAGAACGATGACTGGTTAAAATTTTTGGTGGTTTCTTGTTCAGTCCATAGGCCTACATCATGTGGCAAACCGGTGAGCATGTGGCTCTATTAGTATAGGAGATACCTGAAAACATATCACACTTTTCATCATAGTGCTTTTACCAATGCATAAAATGCATGGAGAAGTCATTTCGAATGACTGGTCCTCAGTGTTGTGAGAACGATGACTGGTTAAAATTTTTGGTGGTTTCTTGTTCAGTCCATAGGCCTACATCATGTGGCAAACCGGTGAGCATGTGGCTCTATTAGTATAGGAGATACCTGAAAACTTATCACACTTTTCATCATAGTGCTTTTACCAATGCATAAAATGCATGGAGAAGTCATTTCGAATGACTGGTCCTCAGTGTTGTGAGAACGATGACTGGTTAAAATTTTTGGTGGTTTCTTGTTCAGTCCATAGGCCTACATCATGTGGCAAACCGGTGAGCATGTGGCTCTATTAGTATAGGAGATACCTGAAAACATATCACACTTTTCATCATAGTGCTTTTACCAATGCATAAAATGCATGGAGAAGTCATTTCGAATGACTGGTCCTCAGTGTTGTGAGAACGATGACTGGTTAAAATTTTTGGTGGTTTCTTGTTCAGTCCATAGGCCTACATCATGTGGCAAACCGGTGAGCATGTGGCTCTATTAGTATAGGAGATACCTGAAAACATATCACACTTTTCATCATAGTGCTTTTACCAATGCATAAAATGCATGGAGAAGTCATTTCGAATGACTGGTCCTCAGTGTTGTGAGAACGATGACTGGTTAAAATTTTTGGTGGTTTCTTGTTCAGTCCATAGGCCTACATCATGTGGCAAACCGGTGAGCATGTGGCTCTATTAGTATAGGAGATACCTGAAAACATATCACACTTTTCATCATAGTGCTTTTACCAATGCATAAAATGCATGGAGAAGTCATTTCGAATGACTGGTCCTCAGTGTTGTGAGAACGATGACTGGTTAAAATTTTTGGTGGTTTCTTGTTCAGTCCATAGGCCTACATCATGTGGCAAACCGGTGAGCATGTGGCTCTATTAGTATAGGAGATACCTGAAAACATATCACACTTTTCATCATAGTGCTTTTACCAATGCATAAAATGCATGGAGAAGTCATTTCGAATGACTGGTCCTCAGTGTTGTGAGAACGATGACTGGTTAAAATTTTTGGTGGTTTCTTGTTCAGTCCATAGGCCTACATCATGTGGCAAACCGGTGAGCATGTGGCTCTATTAGTATAGGAGATACCTGAAAACATATCACACTTTTCATCATAGTGCTTTTACCAATGCATAAAATGCATGGAGAAGTCATTTCGAATGACTGGTCCTCAGTGTTGTGAGAACGATGACTGGTTAAAATTTTTGGTGGTTTCTTTTTCAGCCCATAGGCCTACATCATGTGGCAAACCGGTGAGCATGTGGCTCTATTAGTATAGGAGATACCTGAAAACATATCACACTTTTCATCATAGTGCTTTTACCAATGCATAAAATGCATGGAGAAGTCATTTCGAATGACTGGTCCTCAGTGTTGTGAGAACGATGACTGGTTAAAATTTTTGGTGGTTTCTTGTTCAGTCCATAGGCCTACATCATGTGGCAAACCGGTGAGCATGTGGCTCTATTAGTATAGGAGATACCTGAAAACATATCACACTTTTCATCATAGTGCTTTTACCAATGCATAAAATGCATGGAGAAGTCATTTCGAATGACTGGTCCTCAGTGTTGTGAGAACGATGACTGGTTAAAATTTTTGGTGGTTTCTTGTTCAGTCCATAGGCCTACATCATGTGGCAAACCGGTGAGCATGTGGCTCTATTAGTATAGGAGATACCTGAAAACATATCACACTTTTCATCATAGTGCTTTTACCAATGCATAAAATGCATGGAGAAGTCATTTCGAATGACTGGTCCTCAGTGTTGTGAGAACGATGACTGGTTAAAATTTTTGGTGGTTTCTTGTTCAGTCCATAGGCCTACATCATGTGGCAAACCGGTGAGCATGTGGCTCTATTAGTAGAGGAGATACCTGAAAACTTATCACACTTTTCATCATAGTGCTTTTACCAATGCATAAAATGCATGGAGAAGTCATTTCGAATGACTGGTCCTCAGTGTTGTGAGAACGATGACTGGTTAAAATTTTTGGTGGTTTCTTGTTCAGTCCATAGGCCTACATCATGTGGCAAACCGGTGAGCATGTGGCTCTATTAGTATAGGAGATACCTGAAAACATATCACACTTTTCATCATAGTGCTTTTACCAATGCATAAAATGCATGGAGAAGTCATTTCGAATGACTGGTCCTCAGTGTTGTGAGATGACTGGTTAAAATTTTTGGTGGTTTCTTGTTCAGTCCATAGGCCTACATCATGTGGCAAACCGGTGAGCATGTGGCTCTATTAGTATAGGAGATACCTGAAAACATATCACACTTTTCATCATAGTGCTTTTAACAATGCATAAAATGCATGGAGAAGTCATTTCGAATGACTGGTCCTCAGTGTTGTGAGAACGATGACTGGTTAAAATTTTTGGTGGTTTCTTGTTCAGTCCATAGACCTACATCATGTGGCAAACCGGTGAGCATGTGGCTCTATTAGTATAGGAGATACCTGAAAACATATCACACTTTTCATCATAGTGCTTTTACCAATGCATAAAATGCATGGAGAAGTCATTTCGAATGACTGGTCCTCAGTGTTGTGAGATCGATGACTGGTTAAAATTTTTGGTGGTTTCTTGTTCAGGTCCATAGGCCTACATCATGTGGCAAACCGGTGAGCATGTGGCTCTATTAGTATAGGAGATACCTGAAAACATATCACACTTTTCATCATAGTGCTTTTACCAATGCATAAAATGCATGGAGAAGTCATTTCGAATGACTGGTCCTCAGTGTTGTGAGAACGATGACTGGTTAAAATTTTTGGTGGTTTCTTGTTCAGTCCATAGGCCTACATCATGTGGCAAACCGGTGAGCATGTGGCTCTATTAGTATAGGAGATACCTGAAAACATATCACACTTTTCATCATAGTGCTTTTACCAATGCATAAAATGCATGGAGAAGTCATTTCGAATGACTGGTCCTAAGTGTTGTGAGAATGATGACTGGTTAAAATTTTTGGTGGTTTCTTGTTCAGTCCATAGGCCTACATCATGTGGCAAACCGGTGAGCATGTGGCTCTATTAGTATAGGAGATACCTGAAAACATATCACACTTTTCATCATAGTGCTTTTACCAATACATAAAATGCATGGAGAAGTCATTTCGAATGACTGGTCCTCAGTGTTGTGAGAACGATGACTGGTTAAAATTTTTGGTGGTTTCTTGTTCAGTCATAGGCCTACATCATGTGGCAAACCGGTGAGCATGTGGCTCTATTAGTATAGGAGATACCTGAAAACATATCACACTTTTCATCATAGTGCTTTTACCAATGCATAAAATGCATGGAGAAGTCATTTCGAATGACTGGTCCTCAGTGTTGTGAGAACGATGACTGGTTAAAATTTTTGGTGGTTTCTTGTTCAGTCCATAGGCCTACATCATGTGGCAAACCGGTGAGCATGTGGCTCTATTAGTATAGGAGATACCTGAAAACATATAACACTTTTCATCATAGTGCTTTTACCAATGCATAAAATGCATGGAGAAGTCATTTCGAATGACTGGTCCTCAGTGTTGTGAGAACGATGACTGGTTAAAATTTTTGGTGGTTTCTTGTTCAGTCCATAGGCCTACATCATGTGGCAAACCGGTGAGCATGTGGCTCTATTAGTATAGGAGATACCTGAAAACATATCACACTTTTTCATCATAGTGCTTTTACCAATGCATAAAATGCATGGAGAAGTCATTTCGAATGACTGGTCCTCAGTGTTGTGAGAACGATGACTGGTTAAAATTTTTGGTGGTTTCTTGTTCTGGTCCATAGGCCTACATCATGTGGCAAACCGGTGAGCATGTGGCTCTATTAGTATAGGAGATACCTGAAAACATATCACACTTTTCATCATAGTGCTTTTACCAATGCATAAAATGCATGGAGAAGTCATTTCGAATGACTGGTCCTCAGTGTTGTGAGAACGATGACTGGTTAAAATTTTTGGTGGTTTCTTGTTCAGGTCCATAGGCCTACATCATGTGGCAAACCGGTGAGCATGTGGCTCTATTAGTATAGGAGATACCTGAAAACATATCACACTTTTCATCATAGTGCTTTTACCAATGCATAAAATGCATGGAGAAGTCATTTCGAATGACTGGTCCTCAGTGTTGTGAGAACGATGACTGGTTAAAATTTTTGGTGGTTTCTTGTTCAGTTCCATAGGCCTACATCATGTGGCAAACCGGTGAGCATGTGGCTCTATTAGTATAGGAGATACCTGAAAACATATCACACTTTTCATCATAGTGCTTTTACCAATGCATAAAATGCATGGAGAAGTCATTTCGAATGACTGGTCCTCAGTGTTGTGAGAACGATGACTGGTTAAAATTTTTGGTGGTTTCTTGTTCAGTCCATAGGCCTACATCATGTGGCAAACCGGTGAGCATGTGGCTCTATTAGTATAGGAGATACCTGAAAACATATCACACTTTTCATCATAGTGCTTTTACCAATGCATAAAATGCATGGAGAAGTCATTTCGAATGACTGGTCCTCAGTGTTGTGAGAATGATGACTGGTTAAAATTTTTGGTGGTTTCTTGTTCAGTCCATAGGCCTACATCATGTGGCAAACCGGTGAGCATGTGGCTCTATTAGTATAGGAGATACCTGAAAACATATCACACTTTTCATCATAGTGCTCTTACCAATGCATAAAATGCATGGAGAAGTCATTTCGAATGACTGGTCCTCAGTGTTGTGAGAACGATGACTGGTTAAAATTTTTGGTGGTTTCTTGTTCAGTCCATAGGCCTACATCATGTGGCAAACCGGTGAGCATGTGGCTCTATTAGTATAGGAGATACCTGAAAACATATCACACTTTTCATCATAGTGCTTTTACCAATGCATAAAATGCATGGAGAAGTCATTTCGAATGACTGGTCCTCAGTGTTGTGAGAACGATGACTGGTTAAAATTTTTGGTGGTTTCTTGTTCAGTCCATAGGCCTACATCATGTGGCAAACCGGTGAGCATGTGGCTCTATTAGTATAGGAGATACCTGAAAACATATCACACTTTTCATCATAGTGCTTTTACCAATGCATAAAATGCATGGAGAAGTCATTTCGAATGACTGGTCCTCAGTGTTGTGAGAACGATGACTGGTTAAAATTTTTGGTGGTTTCTTGTTCAGTCCATAGGCCTACATCATGTGGCAAACCGGTGAGCATGTGGCTCTATTAGTATAGGAGATACCTGAAAACATATCACACTTTTCATCATAGTGCTTTTACCAATGCATAAAATGCATGGAGAAGTCATTTCGAATGACTGGTCCTCAGTGTTGTGAGAACGATGACTGGTTAAAATTTTTGGTGGTTTCTTGTTCAGTCCATAGGCCTACATCATGTGGCAAACCGGTGAGCATGTGGCTCTATTAGTATAGGAGATACCTGAAAACTTATCACACTTTTCATCATAGTGCTTTTACCAATGCATAAAATGCATGGAGAAGTCATTTCGAATGACTGGTCCTCAGTGTTGTGAGAACGATGACTGGTTAAAATTTTTGGTGGTTTCTTGTTCAGTCCATAGGCCTACATCATGTGGCAAACCGGTGAGCATGTGGCTCTATTAGTATAGGAGATACCTGAAAACATATCACACTTTTCATCATAGTGCTTTTACCAATGCATAAAATGCATGGAGAAGTCATTTCGAATGACTGGTCCTCAGTGTTGTGAGAACGATGACTGGTTAAAATTTTTGGTGGTTTCTTGTTCAGTCCATAGGCCTACATCATGTGGCAAACCGGTGAGCATGTGGCTCTATTAGTATAGGAGATACCTGAAAACATATCACACTTTTCATCATAGTGCTTTTACCAATGCATAAAATGCATGGAGAAGTCATTTCGAATGACTGGTCCTCAGTGTTGTGAGAACGATGACTGGTTAAAATTTTTGGTGGTTTCTTGTTCAGTCCATAGGCCTACATCATGTGGCAAACCGGTGAGCATGTGGCTCTATTAGTATAGGAGATACCTGAAAACATATCACACTTTTCATCATAGTGCTTTTACCAATGCATAAAATGCATGGAGAAGTCATTTCGAATGACTGGTCCTCAGTGTTGTGAGAACGATGACTGGTTAAAATTTTTGGTGGTTTCTTGTTCAGTCCATAGGCCTACATCATGTGGCAAACCGGTGAGCATGTGGCTCTATTAGTATAGGAGATACCTGAAAACATATCACACTTTTCATCATAGTGCTTTTACCAATGCATAAAATGCATGGAGAAGTCATTTCGAATGACTGGTCCTCAGTGTTGTGAGAACGATGACTGGTTAAAATTTTTGGTGGTTTCTTGTTCAGTCCATAGGCCTACATCATGTGGCAAACCGGTGAGCATGTGGCTCTATTAGTATAGGAGATACCTGAAAACATATCACACTTTTCATCATAGTGCTTTTACCAATGCATAAAATGCATGGAGAAGTCATTTCGAATGACTGGTCCTCAGTGTTGTGAGAACGATGACTGGTTAAAATTTTTGGTGGTTTCTTTTTCAGCCCATAGGCCTACATCATGTGGCAAACCGGTGAGCATGTGGCTCTATTAGTATAGGAGATACCTGAAAACATATCACACTTTTCATCATAGTGCTTTTACCAATGCATAAAATGCATGGAGAAGTCATTTCGAATGACTGGTCCTCAGTGTTGTGAGAACGATGACTGGTTAAAATTTTTGGTGGTTTCTTGTTCAGTCCATAGGCCTACATCATGTGGCAAACCGGTGAGCATGTGGCTCTATTAGTATAGGAGATACCTGAAAACATATCACACTTTTCATCATAGTGCTTTTACCAATGCATAAAATGCATGGAGAAGTCATTTCGAATGACTGGTCCTCAGTGTTGTGAGAACGATGACTGGTTAAAATTTTTGGTGGTTTCTTGTTCAGTCCATAGGCCTACATCATGTGGCAAACCGGTGAGCATGTGGCTCTATTAGTATAGGAGATACCTGAAAACATATCACACTTTTCATCATAGTGCTTTTACCAATGCATAAAATGCATGGAGAAGTCATTTCGAATGACTGGTCCTCAGTGTTGTGAGAACGATGACTGGTTAAAATTTTTGGTGGTTTCTTGTTCAGTCCATAGGCCTACATCATGTGGCAAACCGGTGAGCATGTGGCTCTATTAGTAGAGGAGATACCTGAAAACTTATCACACTTTTCATCATAGTGCTTTTACCAATGCATAAAATGCATGGAGAAGTCATTTCGAATGACTGGTCCTCAGTGTTGTGAGAACGATGACTGGTTAAAATTTTTGGTGGTTTCTTGTTCAGTCCATAGGCCTACATCATGTGGCAAACCGGTGAGCATGTGGCTCTATTAGTATAGGAGATACCTGAAAACATATCACACTTTTCATCATAGTGCTTTTACCAATGCATAAAATGCATGGAGAAGTCATTTCGAATGACTGGTCCTCAGTGTTGTGAGAACGATGACTGGTTAAAATTTTTGGTGGTTTCTTGTTCAGTCCATAGGCCTACATCATGTGGCAAACCGGTGAGCATGTGGCTCTATTAGTATAGGAGATACCTGAAAACATATCACACTTTTCATCATAGTGCTTTTACCAATGCATAAAATGCATGGAGAAGTCATTTCGAATGACTGGTCCTCAGTGTTGTGAGAACGATGACTGGTTAAAATTTTTGGTGGTTTCTTGTTCAGTCCATAGACCTACATCATGTGGCAAACCGGTGAGCATGTGGCTCTATTAGTATAGGAGATACCTGAAAACATATCACACTTTTCATCATAGTGCTTTTACCAATGCATAAAATGCATGGAGAAGTCATTTCGAATGACTGGTCCTCAGTGTTGTGAGATCGATGACTGGTTAAAATTTTTGGTGGTTTCTTGTTCAGTCCATAGGCCTACATCATGTGGCAAACCGGTGAGCATGTGGCTCTATTAGTATAGGAGATACCTGAAAACATATCACACTTTTCATCATAGTGCTTTTACCAATGCATAAAATGCATGGAGAAGTCATTTCGAATGACTGGTCCTCAGTGTTGTGAGAACGATGACTGGTTAAAATTTTTGGTGGTTTCTTGTTCAGTCCATAGGCCTACATCATGTGGCAAACCGGTGAGCATGTGGCTCTATTAGTATAGGAGATACCTGAAAACATATCACACTTTTCATCATAGTGCTTTTACCAATGCATAAAATGCATGGAGAAGTCATTTCGAATGACTGGTCCTAAGTGTTGTGAGAATGATGACTGGTTAAAATTTTTGGTGGTTTCTTGTTCAGTCCATAGGCCTACATCATGTGGCAAACCGGTGAGCATGTGGCTCTATTAGTATAGGAGATACCTGAAAACATATCACACTTTTCATCATAGTGCTTTTACCAATACATAAAATGCATGGAGAAGTCATTTCGAATGACTGGTCCTCAGTGTTGTGAGAACGATGACTGGTTAAAATTTTTGGTGGTTTCTTGTTCAGTCCATAGGCCTACATCATGTGGCAAACCGGTGAGCATGTGGCTCTATTAGTATAGGAGATACCTGAAAACATATCACACTTTTCATCATAGTGCTTTTACCAATGCATAAAATGCATGGAGAAGTCATTTCGAATGACTGGTCCTCAGTGTTGTGAGAACGATGACTGGTTAAAATTTTTGGTGGTTTCTTGTTCAGTCCATCGGCCTACATCATGTGGCAAACCGGTGAGCATGTGGCTCTATTAGTATAGGAGATACCTGAAAACATATCACACTTTTCATCATAGTGCTTTTACCAATGCATAAAATGCATGGAGAAGTCATTTCGAATGACTGGTCCTCAGTGTTGTGAGAACGATGACTGGTTAAAATTTTTGGTGGTTTCTTGTTCAGTCCATAGGCCTACATCATGTGGCAAACCGGTGAGCATGTGGCTCTATTAGTATAGGAGATACCTGAAAACATATCACACTTTTCATCATAGTGCTTTTACCAATGCATAAAATGCATGGAGAAGTCATTTCGAATGACTGGTCCTCAGTGTTGTGAGAATGATGACTGGTTAAAATTTTTGGTGGTTTTTTGTTCAGTCCATAGGCCTACATCATGTGGCAAACCGGTGAGCATGTGGCTCTATTAGTATAGGAGATACCTGAAAACATATCACACTTTTCATCATAGTGCTTTTACCAATACATAAAATGCATGGAGAAGTCATTTCGAATGACTGGTCCTCAGTGTTGTGAGAACGATGACTGGTTAAAATTTTTGGTGGTTTCTTGTTCAGTCCATAGACCTACATCATGTGGCAAACCGGTGAGCAATGTGGCTCTATTAGTATAGGAGATACCTGAAAACATATCACACTTTTCATCATAGTGCTTTTACCAATGCATAAAATGCATGGAGAAGTCATTTCGAATGACTGGTCCTCAGTGATGTGAGAACGATGACTGGTTAAAACTTTTGGTGGTTTCTTGTTCAGTCCATAGGCCTACATCATGTGGCAAACCGGTGAGCATGTGGCTCTATTAGTATAGGAGATACCTGAAAACATATCACACTTTTCATCATAGTGCTTTTACCAATGCATAAAATGCATGGAGAAGTCATTTCGAATGACTGGTCCTCAGTGTTGTGAGAACGATGACTGGTTAAAATTTTTGGTGGTTTCTTGTTCAGTCCATAGGCCTACATCATGTGGCAAACCGGTGAGCATGTGGCTCTATTAGTATAGGAGATACCTGAAAACATATCACACTTTTCATCATAGTGCTTTTACCAATGCATAAAATGCATGGAGAAGTCATTTCGAATGACTGGTCCTCAGTGTTGTGAGAACGATGACTGGTTAAAATTTTTGGTGGTTTCTTGTTCAGTCCATAGGCCTACATCATGTGGCAAACCGGTGAGCATGTGGCTCTATTAGTATAGGAGATACCTGAAAACATATCACACTTTTCATCATAGTGCTTTTACCAATGCATAAAATGCATGGAGAAGTCATTTCGAATGACTGGTCCTCAGTGTTGTGAGAACGATGACTGGTTAAAATTTTTGGTGGTTTCTTGTTCAGTCCATAGGCCTACATCATGTGGCAAACCGGTGAGCATGTGGCTCTATTAGTATAGGAGATACCTGAAAACATATAACACTTTTCATCATAGTGCTTTTACCAATGCATAAAATGCATGGAGAAGTCATTTCGAATGACTGGTCCTCAGTGTTGTGAGAACGATGACTGGTTAAAATTTTTGGTGGTTTCTTGTTCAGTCCATAGGCCTACATCATGTGGCAAACCGGTGAGCATGTGGCTCTATTAGTATAGGAGATACCTGAAAACATATCACACTTTTCATCATAGTGCTTTTACCAATGCATAAAATGCATGGAGAAGTCATTTCGAATGACTGGTCCTCAGTGTTGTGAGAACGATGACTGGTTAAAATTTTTGGTGGTTTCTTGTTCAGTCCATAGGCCTACATCATGTGGCAAACCGGTGAGCATGTGGCTCTATTAGTATAGGAGATACCTGAAAACATATCACACTTTTCATCATAGTGCTTTTACCAATGCATAAAATGCATGGAGAAGTCATTTCGAATGACTGGTCCTCAGTGTTGTGAGAACGATGACTGGTTAAAATTTTTGGTGGTTTCTTGTTCAGTCCATAGGCCTACATCATGTGGCAAACCGGTGAGCATGTGGCTCTATTAGTATAGGAGATACCTGAAAACATATCACACTTTTCATCATAGTGCTTTTACCAATGCATAAAATGCATGGAGAAGTCAATTCGAATGACTGGTCCTCAGTGTTGTGAGAACGATGACTGGTTAAAATTTTTGGTGGTTTCTTGTTCAGTCCATAGGCCTACATCATGTGGCAAACCGGTGAGCATGTGGCTCTATTAGTATAGGAGATACCTGAAAACATATCACACTTTTCATCATAGTGCTTTTACCAATGCATAAAATGCATGGAGAAGTCATTTCGAATGACTGGTCCTCAGTGTTGTGAGAACGATGACTGGTTAAAATTTTTGGTGGTTTCTTGTTCAGTCCATAGGCCTACATCATGTGGCAAACCGGTGAGCATGTGGCTCTATTAGTATAGGAGATACCTGAAAACATATCACACTTTTCATCATAGTGCTTTTACCAATGCATAAAATGCATGGAGAAGTCATTTCGAATGACTGGTCCTCAGTGTTGTGAGAACGATGACTGGTTAAAATTTTTGGTGGTTTCTTGTTCAGTCCATAGGCCTACATCATGTGGCAAACCGGTGAGCATGTGGCTCTATTAGTATAGGAGATACCTGAAAACATATCACACTTTTCATCATAGTGCTTTTACCAATGCATAAAATGCATGGAGAAGTCATTTCGAATGACTGGTCCTCAGTGTTGTGAGAATGATGACTGGTTAAAATTTTTGGTGGTTTCTTGTTCAGTCCATAGGCCTACATCATGTGGCAAACCGGTGAGCATGTGGCTCTATTAGTATAGGAGATACCTGAAAACATATCACACTTTTCATCATAGTGCTCTTACCAATGCATAAAATGCATGGAGAAGTCATTTCGAATGACTGGTCCTCAGTGTTGTGAGAACGATGACTGGTTAAAATTTTTGGTGGTTTCTTGTTCAGTCCATAGGCCTACATCATGTGGCAAACCGGTGAGCATGTGGCTCTATTAGTATAGGAGATACCTGAAAACATATCACACTTTTCATCATAGTGCTTTTACCAATGCATAAAATGCATGGAGAAGTCATTTCGAATGACTGGTCCTCAGTGTTGTGAGAACGATGACTGGTTAAAATTTTTGGTGGTTTCTTGTTCAGTCCATAGGCCTACATCATGTGGCAAACCGGTGAGCATGTGGCTCTATTAGTATAGGAGATACCTGAAAACATATCACACTTTTCATCATAGTGCTTTTACCAATGCATAAAATGCATGGAGAAGTCATTTCGAATGACTGGTCCTCAGTGTTGTGAGAACGATGACTGGTTAAAATTTTTGGTGGTTTCTTGTTCAGTCCATAGGCCTACATCATGTGGCAAACCGGTGAGCATGTGGCTCTATTAGTATAGGAGATACCTGAAAACATATCACACTTTTCATCATAGTGCTTTTACCAATGCATAAAATGCATGGAGAAGTCATTTCGAATGACTGGTCCTCAGTGTTGTGAGAACGATGACTGGTTAAAATTTTTGGTGGTTTCTTGTTCAGTCCATAGGCCTACATCATGTGGCAAACCGGTGAGCATGTGGCTCTATTAGTATAGGAGATACCTGAAAACTTATCACACTTTTCATCATAGTGCTTTTACCAATGCATAAAATGCATGGAGAAGTCATTTCGAATGACTGGTCCTCAGTGTTGTGAGAACGATGACTGGTTAAAATTTTTGGTGGTTTCTTGTTCAGTCCATAGGCCTACATCATGTGGCAAACCGGTGAGCATGTGGCTCTATTAGTATAGGAGATACCTGAAAACATATCACACTTTTCATCATAGTGCTTTTACCAATGCATAAAATGCATGGAGAAGTCATTTCGAATGACTGGTCCTCAGTGTTGTGAGAACGATGACTGGTTAAAATTTTTGGTGGTTTCTTGTTCAGTCCATAGGCCTACATCATGTGGCAAACCGGTGAGCATGTGGCTCTATTAGTATAGGAGATACCTGAAAACATATCACACTTTTCATCATAGTGCTTTTACCAATGCATAAAATGCATGGAGAAGTCATTTCGAATGACTGGTCCTCAGTGTTGTGAGAACGATGACTGGTTAAAATTTTTGGTGGTTTCTTGTTCAGTCCATAGGCCTACATCATGTGGCAAACCGGTGAGCATGTGGCTCTATTAGTATAGGAGATACCTGAAAACATATCACACTTTTCATCATAGTGCTTTTACCAATGCATAAAATGCATGGAGAAGTCATTTCGAATGACTGGTCCTCAGTGTTGTGAGAACGATGACTGGTTAAAATTTTTGGTGGTTTCTTGTTCAGTCCATAGGCCTACATCATGTGGCAAACCGGTGAGCATGTGGCTCTATTAGTATAGGAGATACCTGAAAACATATCACACTTTTCATCATAGTGCTTTTACCAATGCATAAAATGCATGGAGAAGTCATTTCGAATGACTGGTCCTCAGTGTTGTGAGAACGATGACTGGTTAAAATTTTTGGTGGTTTCTTGTTCAGTCCATAGGCCTACATCATGTGGCAAACCGGTGAGCATGTGGCTCTATTAGTATAGGAGATACCTGAAAACATATCACACTTTTCATCATAGTGCTTTTACCAATGCATAAAATGCATGGAGAAGTCATTTCGAATGACTGGTCCTCAGTGTTGTGAGAACGATGACTGGTTAAAATTTTTGGTGGTTTCTTTTTCAGCCCATAGGCCTACATCATGTGGCAAACCGGTGAGCATGTGGCTCTATTAGTATAGGAGATACCTGAAAACATATCACACTTTTCATCATAGTGCTTTTACCAATGCATAAAATGCATGGAGAAGTCATTTCGAATGACTGGTCCTCAGTGTTGTGAGAACGATGACTGGTTAAAATTTTTGGTGGTTTCTTGTTCAGTCCATAGGCCTACATCATGTGGCAAACCGGTGAGCATGTGGCTCTATTAGTATAGGAGATACCTGAAAACATATCACACTTTTCATCATAGTGCTTTTACCAATGCATAAAATGCATGGAGAAGTCATTTCGAATGACTGGTCCTCAGTGTTGTGAGAACGATGACTGGTTAAAATTTTTGGTGGTTTCTTGTTCAGTCCATAGGCCTACATCATGTGGCAAACCGGTGAGCATGTGGCTCTATTAGTATAGGAGATACCTGAAAACATATCACACTTTTCATCATAGTGTTTTTACCAATGCATAAAATGCATGGAGAAGTCATTTCGAATGACTGGTCCTCAGTGTTGTGAGAACGATGACTGGTTAAAATTTTTGGTGGTTTCTTGTTCAGTCCATAGGCCTACATCATGTGGCAAACCGGTGAGCATGTGGCTCTATTAGTAGAGGAGATACCTGAAAACTTATCACACTTTTCATCATAGTGCTTTTACCAATGCATAAAATGCATGGAGAAGTCATTTCGAATGACTGGTCCTCAGTGTTGTGAGAACGATGACTGGTTAAAATTTTTGGTGGTTTCTTGTTCAGTCCATAGGCCTACATCATGTGGCAAACCGGTGAGCATGTGGCTCTATTAGTATAGGAGATACCTGAAAACATATCACACTTTTCATCATAGTGCTTTTACCAATGCATAAAATGCATGGAGAAGTCATTTCGAATGACTGGTCCTCAGTGTTGTGAGAACGATGACTGGTTAAAATTTTTGGTGGTTTCTTGTTCAGTCCATAGGCCTACATCATGTGGCAAACCGGTGAGCATGTGGCTCTATTAGTATAGGAGATACCTGAAAACATATCACACTTTTCATCATAGTGCTTTTACCAATGCATAAAATGCATGGAGAAGTCATTTCGAATGACTGGTCCTCAGTGTTGTGAGAACGATGACTGGTTAAAATTTTTGGTGGTTTCTTGTTCAGTCCATAGACCTACATCATGTGGCAAACCGGTGAGCATGTGGCTCTATTAGTATAGGAGATACCTGAAAACATATCACACTTTTCATCATAGTGCTTTTACCAATGCATAAAATGCATGGAGAAGTCATTTCGAATGACTGGTCCTCAGTGTTGTGAGATCGATGACTGGTTAAAATTTTTGGTGGTTTCTTGTTCAGTCCATAGGCCTACATCATGTGGCAAACCGGTGAGCATGTGGCTCTATTAGTATAGGAGATACCTGAAAACATATCACACTTTTCATCATAGTGCTTTTACCAATGCATAAAATGCATGGAGAAGTCATTTCGAATGACTGGTCCTCAGTGTTGTGAGAACGATGACTGGTTAAAATTTTTGGTGGTTTCTTGTTCAGTCCATAGGCCTACATCATGTGGCAAACCGGTGAGCATGTGGCTCTATTAGTATAGGAGATACCTGAAAACATATCACACTTTTCATCATAGTGCTTTTACCAATGCATAAAATGCATGGAGAAGTCATTTCGAATGACTGGTCCTAAGTGTTGTGAGAATGATGACTGGTTAAAATTTTTGGTGGTTTCTTGTTCAGTCCATAGGCCTACATCATGTGGCAAACCGGTGAGCATGTGGCTCTATTAGTATAGGAGATACCTGAAAACATATCACACTTTTCATCATAGTGCTTTTACCAATACATAAAATGCATGGAGAAGTCATTTCGAATGACTGGTCCTCAGTGTTGTGAGAACGATGACTGGTTAAAATTTTTGGTGGTTTCTTGTTCAGTCCATAGGCCTACATCATGTGGCAAACCGGTGAGCATGTGGCTCTATTAGTATAGGAGATACCTGAAAACATATCACACTTTTCATCATAGTGCTTTTACCAATGCATAAAATGCATGGAGAAGTCATTTCGAATGACTGGTCCTCAGTGTTGTGAGAACGATGACTGGTTAAAATTTTTGGTGGTTTCTTGTTCAGTCCATCGGCCTACATCATGTGGCAAACCGGTGAGCATGTGGCTCTATTAGTATAGGAGATACCTGAAAACATATCACACTTTTCATCATAGTGCTTTTACCAATGCATAAAATGCATGGAGAAGTCATTTCGAATGACTGGTCCTCAGTGTTGTGAGAACGATGACTGGTTAAAATTTTTGGTGGTTTCTTGTTCAGTCCATAGGCCTACATCATGTGGCAAACCGGTGAGCATGTGGCTCTATTAGTATAGGAGATACCTGAAAACATATCACACTTTTCATCATAGTGCTTTTACCAATGCATAAAATGCATGGAGAAGTCATTTCGAATGACTGGTCCTCAGTGTTGTGAGAATGATGACTGGTTAAAATTTTTGGTGGTTTTTTGTTCAGTCCATAGGCCTACATCATGTGGCAAACCGGTGAGCATGTGGCTCTATTAGTATAGGAGATACCTGAAAACATATCACACTTTTCATCATAGTGCTTTTACCAATACATAAAATGCATGGAGAAGTCATTTCGAATGACTGGTCCTCAGTGTTGTGAGAACGATGACTGGTTAAAATTTTTGGTGGTTTCTTGTTCAGTCCATAGACCTACATCATGTGGCAAACCGGTGAGCAATGTGGCTCTATTAGTATAGGAGATACCTGAAAACATATCACACTTTTCATCATAGTGCTTTTACCAATGCATAAAATGCATGGAGAAGTCATTTCGAATGACTGGTCCTCAGTGATGTGAGAACGATGACTGGTTAAAACTTTTGGTGGTTTCTTGTTCAGTCCATAGGCCTACATCATGTGGCAAACCGGTGAGCATGTGGCTCTATTAGTATAGGAGATACCTGAAAACATATCACACTTTTCATCATAGTGCTTTTACCAATGCATAAAATGCATGGAGAAGTCATTTCGAATGACTGGTCCTCAGTGTTGTGAGAACGATGACTGGTTAAAATTTTTGGTGGTTTCTTGTTCAGTCCATAGGCCTACATCATGTGGCAAACCGGTGAGCATGTGGCTCTATTAGTATAGGAGATACCTGAAAACATATCACACTTTTCATCATAGTGCTTTTACCAATGCATAAAATGCATGGAGAAGACATTTCGAATGACTGGTCCTCAGTGTTGTGAGAACGATGACTGGTTAAAATTTTTGGTGGTTTCTTGTTCTGTCCATAGGCCTACATCATGTGGCAAACCGGTGAGCATGTGGCTCTATTAGTATAGGAGATACCTGAAAACATATCACACTTTTCATCATAGTGCTTTTACCAATGCATAAAATGCATGGAGAAGTCATTTCGAATGACTGGTCCTCAGTGTTGTGAGAACGATGACTGGTTAAAATTTTTGGTGGTTTCTTGTTCAGTCCATAGGCCTACATCATGTGGCAAACCGGTGAGCATGTGGCTCTATTAGTATAGGAGATACCTGAAAACATATCACACTTTTCATCATAGTGCTTTTACCAATGCATAAAATGCATGGAGAAGTCATTTCGAATGACTGGTCCTCAGTGTTGTGAGAACGATGACTGGTTAAAATTTTTGGTGGTTTCTTGTTCAGTCCATAGGCCTACATCATGTGGCAAACCGGTGAGCATGTGGCTCTATTAGTATAGGAGATACCTGAAAACATATCACACTTTTCATCATAGTGCTTTTACCAATGCATAAAATGCATGGAGAAGTCATTTCGAATGACTGGTCCTCAGTGTTGTGAGAACGATGACTGGTTAAAATTTTTGGTGGTTTCTTGTTCAGTCCATAGGCCTACATCATGTGGCAAACCGGTGAGCATGTGGCTCTATTAGTATAGGAGATACCTGAAAACATATCACACTTTTCATCATAGTGCTTTTACCAATGCATAAAATGCATGGAGAAGTCATTTCGAATGACTGGTCCTCAGTGTTGTGAGAACGATGACTGGTTAAAATTTTTGGTGGTTTCTTGTTCAGTCCATAGGCCTACATCATGTGGCAAACCGGTGAGCATGTGGCTCTATTAGTATAGGAGATACCTGAAAACATATCACACTTTTCATCATAGTGCTTTTACCAATGCATAAAATGCATGGAGAAGTCATTTCGAATGACTGGTCCTCAGTGTTGTGAGAACGATGACTGGTTAAAATTTTTGGTGGTTTCTTGTTCAGTCCATAGGCCTACATCATGTGGCAAACCGGTGAGCATGTGGCTCTATTAGTATAGGAGATACCTGAAAACATATCACACTTTTCATCATAGTGCTTTTACCAATGCATAAAATGCATGGAGAAGTCATTTCGAATGACTGGTCCTCAGTGTTGTGAGAACGATGACTGGTTAAAATTTTTGGTGGTTTCTTGTTCAGTCCATAGGCCTACATCATGTGGCAAACCGGTGAGCATGTGGCTCTATTAGTATAGGAGATACCTGAAAACATATCACACTTTTCATCATAGTGCTTTTACCAATGCATAAAATGCATGGAGAAGTCATTTCGAATGACTGGTCCTCAGTGTTGTGAGAACGATGACTGGTTAAAATTTTTGGTGGTTTCTTGTTCAGTCCATAGGCCTACATCATGTGGCAAACCGGTGAGCATGTGGCTCTATTAGTATAGGAGATACCTGAAAACATATCACACTTTTCATCATAGTGCTTTTACCAATGCATAAAATGCATGGAGAAGTCATTTCGAATGACTGGTCCTCAGTGTTGTGAGAACGATGACTGGTTAAAATTTTTGGTGGTTTCTTGTTCAGTCCATAGGCCTACATCATGTGGCAAACCGGTGAGCATGTGGCTCTATTAGTATAGGAGATACCTGAAAACATATCACACTTTTCATCATAGTGCTTTTACCAATGCATAAAATGCATGGAGAAGTCATTTCGAATGACTGGTCCTCAGTGTTGTGAGAACGATGACTGGTTAAAATTTTTGGTGGTTTCTTGTTCAGTCCATAGGCCTACATCATGTGGCAAACCGGTGAGCATGTGGCTCTATTAGTATAGGAGATACCTGAAAACATATCACACTTTTCATCATAGTGCTTTTACCAATACATAAAATGCATGGAGAAGTCATTTCGAATGACTGGTCCTCAGTGTTGTGAGAACGATGACTGGTTAAAATTTTTGGTGGTTTCTTGTTCAGTCCATAGACCTACATCATGTGGCAAACCGGTGAGCAATGTGGCTCTATTAGTATAGGAGATACCTGAAAACATATCACACTTTTCATCATAGTGCTTTTACCAATGCATAAAATGCATGGAGAAGTCATTTCGAATGACTGGTCCTCAGTGATGTGAGAACGATGACTGGTTAAAACTTTTGGTGGTTTCTTGTTCAGTCCATAGGCCTACATCATGTGGCAAACCGGTGAGCATGTGGCTCTATTAGTATAGGAGATACCTGAAAACATATCACACTTTTCATCATAGTGCTTTTACCAATGCATAAAATGCATGGAGAAGTCATTTCGAATGACTGGTCCTCAGTGTTGTGAGAACGATGACTGGTTAAAATTTTTGGTGGTTTCTTGTTCAGTCCATAGGCCTACATCATGTGGCAAACCGGTGAGCATGTGGCTCTATTAGTATAGGAGATACCTGAAAACATATCACACTTTTCATCATAGTGCTTTTACCAATGCATAAAATGCATGGAGAAGACATTTCGAATGACTGGTCCTCAGTGTTGTGAGAACGATGACTGGTTAAAATTTTTGGTGGTTTCTTGTTCTGTCCATAGGCCTACATCATGTGGCAAACCGGTGAGCATGTGGCTCTATTAGTATAGGAGATACCTGAAAACATATCACACTTTTCATCATAGTGCTTTTACCAATGCATAAAATGCATGGAGAAGTCATTTCGAATGACTGGTCCTCAGTGTTGTGAGAACGATGACTGGTTAAAATTTTTGGTGGTTTCTTGTTCAGTCCATAGGCCTACATCATGTGGCAAACCGGTGAGCATGTGGCTCTATTAGTATAGGAGATACCTGAAAACATATCACACTTTTCATCATAGTGCTTTTACCAATGCATAAAATGCATGGAGAAGTCATTTCGAATGACTGGTCCTCAGTGTTGTGAGAACGATGACTGGTTAAAATTTTTGGTGGTTTCTTGTTCAGTCCATAGGCCTACATCATGTGGCAAACCGGTGAGCATGTGGCTCTATTAGTATAGGAGATACCTGAAAACATATCACACTTTTCATCATAGTGCTTTTACCAATGCATAAAATGCATGGAGAAGTCATTTCGAATGACTGGTCCTCAGTGTTGTGAGAACGATGACTGGTTAAAATTTTTGGTGGTTTCTTGTTCAGTCCATAGGCCTACATCATGTGGCAAACCGGTGAGCATGTGGCTCTATTAGTATAGGAGATACCTGAAAACATATCACACTTTTCATCATAGTGCTTTTACCAATGCATAAAATGCATGGAGAAGTCATTTCGAATGACTGGTCCTCAGTGTTGTGAGAACGATGACTGGTTAAAATTTTTGGTGGTTTCTTGTTCAGTCCATAGGCCTACATCATGTGGCAAACCGGTGAGCATGTGGCTCTATTAGTATAGGAGATACCTGAAAACATATCACACTTTTCATCATAGTGCTTTTACCAATGCATAAAATGCATGGAGAAGTCATTTCGAATGACTGGTCCTCAGTGTTGTGAGAACGATGACTGGTTAAAATTTTTGGTGGTTTCTTGTTCAGTCCATAGGCCTACATCATGTGGCAAACCGGTGAGCATGTGGCTCTATTAGTATAGGAGATACCTGAAAACATATCACACTTTTCATCATAGTGCTTTTACCAATGCATAAAATGCATGGAGAAGTCATTTCGAATGACTGGTCCTCAGTGTTGTGAGAACGATGACTGGTTAAAATTTTTGGTGGTTTCTTGTTCAGTCCATAGGCCTACATCATGTGGCAAACCGGTGAGCATGTGGCTCTATTAGTATAGGAGATACCTGAAAACATATCACACTTTTCATCATAGTGCTTTTACCAATGCATAAAATGCATGGAGAAGTCATTTCGAATGACTGGTCCTCAGTGTTGTGAGAACGATGACTGGTTAAAATTTTTGGTGGTTTCTTGTTCAGTCCATAGGCCTACATCATGTGGCAAACCGGTGAGCATGTGGCTCTATTAGTATAGGAGATACCTGAAAACATATCACACTTTTCATCATAGTGCTTTTACCAATGCATAAAATGCATGGAGAAGTCATTTCGAATGACTGGTCCTCAGTGTTGTGAGAACGATGACTGGTTAAAATTTTTGGTGGTTTCTTGTTCAGTCCATAGGCCTACATCATGTGGCAAACCGGTGAGCATGTGGCTCTATTAGTATAGGAGATACCTGAAAACATATCACACTTTTCATCATAGTGCTTTTACCAATGCATAAAATGCATGGAGAAGTCATTTCGAATGACTGGTCCTCAGTGTTGTGAGAACGATGACTGGTTAAAATTTTTGGTGGTTTCTTGTTCAGTCCATAGGCCTACATCATGTGGCAAACCGGTGAGCATGTGGCTCTATTAGTATAGGAGATACCTGAAAACATATCACACTTTTCATCATAGTGCTTTTACCAATGCATAAAATGCATGGAGAAGTCATTTCGAATGACTGGTCCTCAGTGTTGTGAGAACGATGACTGGTTAAAATTTTTGGTGGTTTCTTGTTCAGTCCATAGGCCTACATCATGTGGCAAACCGGTGAGCATGTGGCTCTATTAGTATAGGAGATACCTGAAAACATATCACACTTTTCATCATAGTGCTTTTACCAATGCATAAAATGCATGGAGAAGTCATTTCGAATGAATGGTCCTCAGTGTTGTGAGAACGATGACTGGTTAAAATTTTTGGTGGTTTCTTGTTCAGTCCATAGGCCTACATCATGTGGCAAACCGGTGAGCATGTGGCTCTATTAGTATAGGAGATACCTGAAAACATATCACACTTTTCATCATAGTGCTTTTACCAATGCATAAAATGCATGGAGAAGTCATTTCGAATGACTGGTCCTCAGTGTTGTGAGAACGATGACTGGTTAAAATTTTTGGTGGTTTCTTGTTCAGTCCATAGGCCTACATCATGTGGCAAACCGGTGAGCATGTGGCTCTATTAGTATAGGAGATACCTGAAAACATATCACACTTTTCATCATAGTGCTTTTACCAATGCATAAAATGCATGGAGAAGTCATTTCGAATGACTGGTCCTCAGTGTTGTGAGAACGATGACTGGTTAAAATTTTTGGTGGTTTCTTGTTCAGTCCATAGGCCTACATCATGTGGCAAACCGGTGAGCATGTGGCTCTATTAGTATAGGAGATACCTGAAAACATATCACACTTTTCATCATAGTGCTTTTACCAATGCATAAAATGCATGGAGAAGTCATTTCGAATGACTGGTCCTCAGTGTTGTGAGAACGATGACTGGTTAAAATTTTTGGTGGTTTCTTGTTCAGTCCATAGGCCTACATCATGTGGCAAACCGGTGAGCATGTGGCTCTATTAGTATAGGAGATACCTGAAAACATATCACACTTTTCATCATAGTGCTTTTACCAATGCATAAAATGCACGGAGAAGTCATTTCGAATGACTGGTCCTCAGTGTTGTGAGAACGATGACTGGTTAAAATTTTTGGTGGTTTCTTGTTCAGTCCATAGGCCTACATCATGTGGCAAACCGGTGAGCATGTGGCTCTATTAGTATAGGAGATACCTGAAAACATATCACACTTTTCATCATAGTGCTTTTACCAATGCATAAAATGCATGGAGAAGTCATTTCGAATGACTGGTCCTCAGTGTTGTGAGAACGATGACTGGTTAAAATTTTTGGTGGTTTCTTGTTCAGTCCATAGGCCTACATCATGTGGCAAACCGGTGAGCATGTGGCTCTATTAGTATAGGAGATACCTGAAAACATCACACTTTTCATCATAGTGCTTTTACCAATGCATAAAATGCATGGAGAAGTCATTTCGAATGACTGGTCCTCAGTGTTGTGAGAACGATGACTGGTTAAAATTTTTGGTGGTTTCTTGTTCAGTCCATAGGCCTACATCATGTGGCAAACCGGTGAGCATGTGGCTCTATTAGTATAGGAGATACCTGAAAACATATCACACTTTTCATCATAGTGCTTTTACCAATGCATAAAATGCATGGAGAAGTCATTTCGAATGACTGGTCCTCAGTGTTGTGAGAACGATGACTGGTTAAAATTTTTGGTGGTTTCTTGTTCAGTCCATAGGCCTACATCATGTGGCAAACCGGTGAGCATGTGGCTCTATTAGTATAGGAGATACCTGAAACCTTATCACACTTTTCATCATAGTGCTTTTACCAATGCATAAAATGCATGGAGAAGTCATTTCGAATGACTGGTCCTCAGTGTTGTGAGAACGATGACTGGTTAAAATTTTTGGTGGTTTCTTGTTCAGTCCATAGGCCTACATCATGTGGCAAACCGGTGAGCATGTGGCTCTATTAGTATAGGAGATATCTGAAAACATATCACACTTTTCATCATAGTGCTTTTACCAATGCATAATATGCATGGAGAAGTCATTTCGAATGACTGGTCCTCAGTGTTGTGAGAACGATGACTGGTTAAAATTTTTGGTGGTTTCTTGTTCAGTCCATAGGCCTACATCATGTGGCAAACCGGTGAGCATGTGGCTCTATTAGTATAGGAGATACCTGAAAACATATCACACTTTTCATCATAGTGCTTTTACCAATGCATAAAATGCATGGAGAAGTCATTTCGAATGACTGGTCCTCAGTGTTGTGAGAACAATGACTGGTTAAAATTTTTGGTGGTTTCTTGTTCAGTCCATAGGCCTACATCATGTGGCAAACCGGTGAGCATGTGGCTCTATTAGTATAGGAGATACCTGAAAACTTATCACACTTTTCATCATAGTGCTTTTACCAATGCATAAAATGCATGGAGAAGTCATTTCGAATGACTGGTCCTCAGTGTTGTGAGAACGATGACTGGTTAAAATTTTTGGTGGTTTCTTGTTCAGTCCATAGGCCTATATCATGTGGCAAACCGGTGAGCATGTGGCTCTATTAGTATAGGAGATACCTGAAAACATATCACACTTTTCATCATAGTGCTTTTACCAATGCATAAAATGCATGGAGAAGTCATTTCGAATGACTGGTCCTCAGTGTTGTGAGAACGATGACTTGTTAAAATTTTTGGTGGTTTCTTGTTCAGTCCATAGGCCTACATCATGTGGCAAACCGATGAGCATGTGGCTCTATTAGTATAGGAGATACCTGAAAACATATCACACTTTTCATCATAGTGCTTTTACCAATGCATAAAATGCATGGAGAAGTCATTTCGAATGACTGGTCCTCAGTGTTGTGAGAACGATGACTGGTTAAAATTTTTGGTGGTTTCTTGTTCAGTCCATAGGCCTACATCATGTGGCAAACCGGTGAGCATGTGGCTCTATTAGTATAGGAGATACCTGAAAACATATCACACTTTTCATCATAGTGCTTTTACCAATGCATAAAATGCATGGAGAAGTCATTTCGAATGACTGGTCCTCAGTGTTGTGAGAACGATGACTGGTTAAAATTTTTGGTGGTTTCTTGTTCAGTCCATAGGCCTACATCATGTGGCAAACCGGTGAGCATGTGGCTCTATTAGTATAGGAGATACCTGAAAACATATCACACTTTTCATCATAGTGCTTTTACCAATGCATAAAATGCATGGAGAAGTCATTTCGAATGACTGGTCCTCAGTGTTGTGAGAACGATGACTGGTTAAAATTTTTGGTGGTTTCTTGTTCAGTCCATAGGCCTACATCATGTGGCAAACCGGTGAGCATGTGGCTCTATTAGTATAGGAGATACCTGAAAACATATCACACTTTTCATCATAGTGCTTTTACCAATGCATAAAATGCATGGAGAAGTCATTTCGAATGACTGGTCCTCAGTGTTGTGAGAACGATGACTGGTTAAAATTTTTGGTGGTTTCTTGTTCAGTCCATAGGCCTACATCATGTGGCAAACCGGTGAGCATGTGGCTCTATTAGTATAGGAGATACCTGAAAACATATCACACTTTTCATCATAGTGCTTTTACCAATGCATAAAATGCATGGAGAAGTCATTTCGAATGACTGGTCCTCAGTGTTGTGAGAACGATGACTGGTTAAAATTTTTGGTGGTTTCTTGTTCAGTCCATAGGCCTACATCATGTGGCAAACCGGTGAGCATGTGGCTCTATTAGTATAGGAGATACCTGAAAACATATCACACTTTTCATCATAGTGCTTTTACCAATGCATAAAATGCACGGAGAAGTCATTTCGAATGACTGGTCCTCAGTGTTGTGAGAACGATGACTGGTTAAAATTTTTGGTGGTTTCTTGTTCAGTCCATAGGCCTACATCATGTGGCAAACCGGTGAGCATGTGGCTCTATTAGTATAGGAGATACCTGAAAACATATCACACTTTTCATCATAGTGCTTTTACCAATGCATAAAATGCATGGAGAAGTCATTTCGAATGACTGGTCCTCAGTGTTGTGAGAACGATGACTGGTTAAAATTTTTGGTGGTTTCTTGTTCAGTCCATAGGCCTACATCATGTGGCAAACCGGTGAGCATGTGGCTCTATTAGTATAGGAGATACCTGAAAACATATCACACTTTTCATCATAGTGCTTTTACCAATGCATAAAATGCATGGAGAAGTCATTTCGAATGACTGGTCCTCAGTGTTGTGAGAACGATGACTGGTTAAAATTTTTGGTGGTTTCTTGTTCAGTCCATAGGCCTACATCATGTGGCAAACCGGTGAGCATGTGGCTCTATTAGTATAGGAGATACCTGAAAACATATCACACTTTTCATCATAGTGCTTTTACCAATGCATAAAATGCATGGAGAAGTCATTTCGAATGACTGGTCCTCAGTGTTGTGAGAACGATGACTGGTTAAAATTTTTGGTGGTTTCTTGTTCAGTCCATAGGCCTACATCATGTGGCAAACCGGTGAGCATGTGGCTCTATTAGTATAGGAGATACCTGAAACCTTATCACACTTTTCATCATAGTGCTTTTACCAATGCATAAAATGCATGGAGAAGTCATTTCGAATGACTGGTCCTCAGTGTTGTGAGAACGATGACTGGTTAAAATTTTTGGTGGTTTCTTGTTCAGTCCATAGGCCTACATCATGTGGCAAACCGGTGAGCATGTGGCTCTATTAGTATAGGAGATACCTGAAAACATATCACACTTTTCATCATAGTGCTTTTACCAATGCATAAAATGCATGGAGAAGTCATTTCGAATGAATGGTCCTCAGTGTTGTGAGAACGATGACTGGTTAAAATTTTTGGTGGTTTCTTGTTCAGTCCATAGGCCTACATCATGTGGCAAACCGGTGAGCATGTGGCCCTATTAGTATAGGAGATACCTGAAAACATATCACACTTTTCATCATAGTGCTTTTACCAATGCATAATATGCATGGAGAAGTCATTTCGAATGACTGGTCCTCAGTGTTGTGAGAACAATGACTGGTTAAAATTTTTGGTGGTTTCTTGTTCAGTCCATAGGCCTACATCATGTGGCAAACCGGTGAGCATGTGGCTCTATTAGTATAGGAGATACCTGAAAACATATCACACTTTTCATCATAGTGCTTTTACCAATGCATAAAATGCATGGAGAAGTCATTTCGAATGACTGGTCCTCAGTGTTGTGAGAACAATGACTGGTTAAAATTTTTGGTGGTTTCTTGTTCAGTCCATAGGCCTACATCATGTGGCAAACCGGTGAGCATGTGGCTCTATTAGTATAGGAGATACCTGAAAACTTATCACACTTTTCATCATAGTGCTTTTACCAATGCATAAAATGCATGGAGAAGTCATTTCGAATGACTGGTCCTCAGTGTTGTGAGAACGATGACTGGTTAAAATTTTTGGTGGTTTCTTGTTCAGTCCATAGGCCTATATCATGTGGCAAACCGGTGAGCATGTGGCTCTATTAGTATAGGAGATACCTGAAAACATATCACACTTTTCATCATAGTGCTTTTACCAATGCATAAAATGCATGGAGAAGTCATTTCGAATGACTGGTCCTCAGTGTTGTGAGAACGATGACTTGTTAAAATTTTTGGTGGTTTCTTGTTCAGTCCATAGGCCTACATCATGTGGCAAACCGATGAGCATGTGGCTCTATTAGTATAGGAGATACCTGAAAACATATCACACTTTTCATCATAGTGCTTTTACCAATGCATAAAATGCATGGAGAAGTCATTTCGAATGACTGGTCCTCAGTGTTGTGAGAACGATGACTGGTTAAAATTTTTGGTGGTTTCTTGTTCAGTCCATAGGCCTACATCATGTGGCAAACCGGTGAGCATGTGGCTCTATTAGTATAGGAGATACCTGAAAACATATCACACTTTTCATCATAGTGCTTTTACCAATGCATAAAATGCATGGAGAAGTCATTTCGAATGACTGGTCCTCAGTGTTGTGAGAACGATGACTGGTTAAAATTTTTGGTGGTTTCTTGTTCAGTCCATAGGCCTACATCATGTGGCAAACCGGTGAGCATGTGGCTCTATTAGTATAGGAGATACCTGAAAACATATCACACTTTTCATCATAGTGCTTTTACCAATGCATAAAATGCATGGAGAAGTCATTTCGAATGACTGGTCCTCAGTGTTGTGAGAACGATGACTGGTTAAAATTTTTGGTGGTTTCTTGTTCAGTCCATAGGCCTACATCATGTGGCAAACCGGTGAGCATGTGGCTCTATTAGTATAGGAGATACCTGAAAACATATCACACTTTTCATCATAGTGCTTTTACCAATGCATAAAATGCATGGAGAAGTCATTTCGAATGACTGGTCCTCAGTGTTGTGAGAACGATGACTGGTTAAAATTTTTGGTGGTTTCTTGTTCAGTCCATAGGCCTACATCATGTGGCAAACCGGTGAGCATGTGGCTCTATTAGTATAGGAGATACCTGAAAACATATCACACTTTTCATCATAGTGCTTTTACCAATGCATAAAATGCATGGAGAAGTCATTTCGAATGACTGGTCCTCAGTGTTGTGAGAACGATGACTGGTTAAAATTTTTGGTGGTTTCTTGTTCAGTCCATAGGCCTACATCATGTGGCAAACCGGTGAGCATGTGGCTCTATTAGTATAGGAGATACCTGAAAACATATCACACTTTTCATCATAGTGCTTTTACCAATGCATAAAATGCATGGAGAAGTCATTTCGAATGACTGGTCCTCAGTGTTGTGAGAACGATGACTGGTTAAAATTTTTGGTGGTTTCTTGTTCAGTCCATAGGCCTACATCATGTGGCAAACCGGTGAGCATGTGGCTCTATTAGTATAGGAGATACCTGAAAACATATCACACTTTTCATCATAGTGCTTTTACCAATGCATAAAATGCATGGAGAAGTCATTTCGAATGACTGGTCCTCAGTGTTGGGAGAACGATGACTGGTTAAAATTTTTGGTGGTTTCTTCTTCAGTCCATAGGCCTACATCATGTGGCAAACCAGTGAGCATGTGGCTCTATTAGTATAGGAGATACCTGAAACCTTATCACACTTTTCATCATAGTGCTTTTACCAATGCATAAAATGCATGGAGAAGTCATTTCGAATGACTGGTCCTCAGTGTTGTGAGAACGATGACTGGTTAAAATTTTTGGTGGTTTCTTGTTCAGTCCATAGGCCTACATCATGTGGCAAACCGGTGAGCATGTGGCTCTATTAGTATAGGAGATACCTGAAAACATATCACACTTTTCATCATAGTGCTTTTACCAATGCATAAAATGCATGGAGAAGTCATTTCGAATGACTGGTCCTCAGTGTTGTGAGAACGATGACTGGTTAAAATTTTTGGTGGTTTCTTGTTCAGTCCATAGGCCTACATCATGTGGCAAACCGGTGAGCATGTGGCTCTATTAGTATAGGAGATACCTGAAAACATATCACACTTTTCATCATAGTGCTTTTACCAATGCATAAAATGCATGGAGAAGTCATTTCGAATGACTGGTCCTCAGTGTTGGGAGAACGATGACTGGTTAAAATTTTTGGTGGTTTCTTCTTCAGTCCATAGGCCTACATCATGTGGCAAACCAGTGAGCATGTGGCTCTATTAGTATAGGAGATACCTGAAACCTTATCACACTTTTCATCATAGTGCTTTTACCAATGCATAAAATGCATGGAGAAGTCATTTCGAATGACTGGTCCTCAGTGTTGTGAGAACGATGACTGGTTAAAATTTTTGGTGGTTTCTTGTTCAGTCCATAGGCCTACATCATGTGGCAAACCGGTGAGCATGTGGCTCTATTAGTATAGGAGATACCTGAAAACATATCACACTTTTCATCATAGTGCTTTTACCAATGCATAAAATGCATGGAGAAGTCATTTCGAATGACTGGTCCTCAGTGTTGTGAGAACGATGACTGGTTAAAATTTTTGGTGGTTTCTTGTTCAGTCCATAGGCCTACATCATGTGGCAAACCGGTGAGCATGTGGCTCTATTAGTATAGGAGATACCTGAAAACATATCACACTTTTCATCATAGTGCTTTTACCAATGCATAAAATGCATGGAGAAGTCATTTCGAATGACTGGTCCTCAGTGTTGTGAGAACGATGACTGGTTAAAATTTTTGGTGGTTTCTTGTTCAGTCCATAGGCCTACATCATGTGGCAAACCGGTGAGCATGTGGCTCTATTAGTATAGGAGATACCTGAAAACATATCACACTTTTCATCATAGTGCTTTTACCAATGCATAAAATGCATGGAGAAGTCATTTCGAATGACTGGTCCTCAGTGTTGTGAGAACGATGACTGGTTAAAATTTTTGGTGGTTTCTTGTTCAGTCCATAGGCCTACATCATGTGGCAAACCGGTGAGCATGTGGCTCTATTAGTATAGGAGATACCTGAAAACATATCACACTTTTCATCATAGTGCTTTTACCAATGCATAAAATGCATGGAGAAGTCATTTCGAATGACTGGTCCTCAGTGTTGTGAGAACGATGACTGGTTAAAATTTTTGGTGGTTTCTTGTTCAGTCCATAGGCCTACATCATGTGGCAAACCGGTGAGCATGTGGCTCTATTAGTATAGGAGATACCTGAAAACATATCACACTTTTCATCATAGTGCTTTTACCAATGCATAAAATGCATGGAGAAGTCATTTCGAATGACTGGTCCTCAGTGTTGGGGGAACGATGACTGGTTAAAATTTTTGGTGGTTTCTTCTTCAGTCCATAGGCCTACATCATGTGGCAAACCGGTGAGCATGTGGCTCTATTAGTATAGGAGATACCTGAAACCTTATCACACTTTTCATCATAGTGCTTTTACCAATGCATAAAATGCATGGAGAAGTCATTTCGAATGACTGGTCCTCAGTGTTGTGAGAATGATGACTGGTTAAAATTTTTGGTGGTTTCTTGTTCAGTCCATAGGCCTACATCATGTGGCAAACCGGTGAGCATGTGGCTCTATTAGTATAGGAGATACCTGAAAACATATCACACTTTTCATCATAGTGCTTTTACCAATGCATAAAATGCATGGAGAAGTCATTTCGAATGACTGGTCCTCAGTGTTGTGAGAACGATGACTGGTTAAAATTTTTGGTGGTTTCTTGTTCAGTCCATAGGCCTACATCATGTGGCAAACCGGTGAGCATGTGGCCCTATTAGTATAGGAGATACCTGAAAACATATCACACTTTTCATCATAGTGCTTTTACCAATGCATAAAATGCATGGAGAAGTCATTTCGAATGACTGGTCCTCAGTGTTGTGAGAACGATGACTGGTTAAAATTTTTGGTGGTTTCTTGTTCAGTCCATAGGCCTACATCATGTGGCAAACCGGTGAGCATGTGGCCCTATTAGTATAGGAGATACCTGAAAACATATCACACTTTTCATCATAGTGCTTTTACCAATGCATAAAATGCATGGAGAAGTCATTTCGAATGACTGGTCCTCAGTGTTGTGAGAACGATGACTGGTTAAAATTTTTGGTGGTTTCTTGTTCAGTCCATAGGCCTACATCATGTGGCAAACCGGTGAGCATGTGGCTCTATTAGTATAGGAGATACCTGAAAACATATCACACTTTTCATCATAGTGCTTTTACCAATGCATAAAATGCATGGAGAAGTCATTTCGAATGACTGGTCCTCAGTGTTGTGAGAACGATGACTGGTTAAAATTTTTGGTGGTTTCTTGTTCAGTCCATAGGCCTACATCATGTGGCAAACCGGTGAGCATGTGGCTCTATTAGTATAGGAGATACCTGAAAACATATCACACTTTTCATCATAGTGCTTTTACCAATGCATAAAATGCATGGAGAAGTCATTTCGAATGACTGGTCCTCAGTGTTGTGAGAACGATGACTGGTTAAAATTTTTGGTGGTTTCTTGTTCAGTCCATAGGCCTACATCATGTGGCAAACCGGTGAGCATGTGGCTCTATTAGTATAGGAGATACCTGAAAACATATCACACTTTTCATCATAGTGCTTTTACCAATGCATAAAATGCATGGAGAAGTCATTTCGAATGACTGGTCCTCAGTGTTGTGAGAACGATGACTGGTTAAAATTTTTGGTGGTTTCTTGTTCAGTCCATAGGCCTACATCATGTGGCAAACCGGTGAGCATGTGGCTCTATTAGTATAGGAGATACCTGAAAACATATCACACTTTTCATCATAGTGCTTTTACCAATGCATAAAATGCATGGAGAAGTCATTTCGAATGACTGGTCCTCAGTGTTGTGAGAACGATGACTGGTTAAAATTTTTGGTGGTTTCTTGTTCAGTCCATAGGCCTACATCATGTGGCAAACCGGTGAGCATGTGGCTCTATTAGTATAGGAGATACCTGAAAACATATCACACTTTTCATCATAGTGCTTTTACCAATGCATAAAATGCATGGAGAAGTCATTTCGAATGACTGGTCCTCAGTGTTGTGAGAACGATGACTGGTTAAAATTTTTGGTGGTTTCTTGTTCAGTCCATAGGCCTACATCATGTGGCAAACCGGTGAGCATGTGGCTCTATTAGTATAGGAGATACCTGAAACCTTATCACACTTTTCATCATAGTGCTTTTACCAATGCATAAAATGCATGGAGAAGTCATTTCGAATGACTGGTCCTCAGTGTTGTGAGAACGATGACTGGTTAAAATTTTTGGTGGTTTCTTGTTCAGTCCATAGGCCTACATCATGTGGCAAACCGGTGAGCATGTGGCTCTATTAGTATAGGAGATACCTGAAAACATATCACACTTTTCATCATAGTGCTTTTACCAATGCATAAAATGCATGGAGAAGTCATTTCGAATGAATGGTCCTCAGTGTTGTGAGAACGATGACTGGTTAAAATTTTTGGTGGTTTCTTGTTCAGTCCATAGGCCTACATCATGTGGCAAACCGGTGAGCATGTGGCCCTATTAGTATAGGAGATACCTGAAAACATATCACACTTTTCATCATAGTGCTTTTACCAATGCATAAAATGCATGGAGAAGTCATTTCGAATGACTGGTCCTCAGTGTTGTGAGAACGATGACTGGTTAAAATTTTTGGTGGTTTCTTGTTCAGTCCATAGGCCTACATCATGTGGCAAACCGGTGAGCATGTGGCTCTATTAGTATAGGAGATACCTGAAAACATATCACACTTTTCATCATAGTGCTTTTACCAATGCATAAAATGCATGGAGAAGTCATTTCGAATGACTGGTCCTCAGTGTTGTGAGAACAATGACTGGTTAAAATTTTTGGTGGTTTCTTGTTCAGTCCATAGGCCTACATCATGTGGCAAACCGGTGAGCTTGTGGCTCTATTAGTATAGGAGATACCTGAAAACTTATCACACTTTTCATCATAGTGCTTTTACCAATGCATAAAATGCATGGAGAAGTCATTTCGAATGACTGGTCCTCAGTGTTGTGAGAACGATGACTGGTTAAAATTTTTGGTGGTTTCTTGTTCAGTCCATAGGCCTATATCATGTGGCAAACCGGTGAGCATGTGGCTCTATTAGTATAGGAGATACCTGAAAACATATCACACTTTTCATCATAGTGCTTTTACCAATGCATAAAATGCATGGAGAAGTCATTTCGAATGACTGGTCCTCAGTGTTGTGAGAACGATGACTGGTTAAAATTTTTGGTGGTTTCTTGTTCAGTCCATAGGCCTACATCATGTGGCAAACCGGTGAGCATGTGGCTCTATTAGTATAGGAGATACATGAAAACATATCACACTTTTCATCATAGTGCTTTTACCAATGCATAAAATGCATGGAGAAGTCATTTCGAATGACTGGTCCTCAGTGTTGTGAGAACGATGACTGGTTAAAATTTTTGGTGGTTTCTTGTTCAGTCCATAGGCCTACATCATGTGGCAAACCGGTGAGCATGTGGCTCTATTAGTATAGGAGATACCTGAAAACATATCACACTTTTCATCATAGTGCTTTTACCAATGCATAAAATGCATGGAGAAGTCATTTCGAATGACTGGTCCTCAGTGTTGTGAGAACGATGACTGGTTAAAATTTTTGGTGGTTTCTTGTTCAGTCCATAGGCCTACATCATGTGGCAAACCGGTGAGCATGTGGCTCTATTAGTATAGGAGATACCTGAAAACATATCACACTTTTCATCATAGTGCTTTTACCAATGCATAAAATGCATGGAGAAGTCATTTCGAATGAATGGTCCTCAGTGTTGTGAGAACGATGACTGGTTAAAATTTTTGGTGGTTTCTTGTTCAGTCCATAGGCCTACATCATGTGGCAAACCGGTGAGCATGTGGCCCTATTAGTATAGGAGATACCTGAAAACATATCACACTTTTCATCATAGTGCTTTTACTAATGCATAAAATGCATGGAGAAGTCATTTCGAATGACTGGTCCTCAGTGTTGTGAGAACGATGACTGGTTAAAATTTTTGGTGGTTTCTTGTTCAGTCCATAGGCCTACATCATGTGGCAAACCGGTGAGCATGTGGCTCTATTAGTATAGGAGATACCTGAAAACGTATCACACTTTTCATCATAGTGCTTTTACCAATGCATAAAATGCATGGAGAAGTCATTTCGAATGACTGGTCCTCAGTGTTGTGAGAACGATGACTGGTTAAAATTTTTGGTGGTTTCTTGTTCAGTCCATAGGCCTACATCATGTGGCAAACCGGTGAGCTTGTGGCTCTATTAGTATAGGAGATACCTGAAAACGTATCACATTTTCATCATAGTGCTTTTACCAATGCATAAAATGCATGGAGAAGTCATTTCGAATGACTGGTCCTCAGTGTTGTGAGAACGATGACTGGTTAAAATTTTTGGTGGTTTCTTGTTCAGTCCATAGGCCTATATCATGTGGCAAACCGGTGAGCATGTGGCTCTATTAGTATAGGAGATACCTGAAAACATATCACACTTTTCATCATAGTGCTTTTACCAATGCATAAAATGCATGGAGAAGTCATTTCGAATGACTGGTCCTCAGTGTTGTGAGAACGATGACTGGTTAAAATTTTTGGTGGTTTCTTGTTCAGTCCATAGGCCTACATCATGTGGCGAACCGGTGAGCATGTGGCTCTATTAGTATAGGAGATACCTGAAAACATATCACACTTTTCATCATAGTGCTTTTACCAATGCATAAAATGCATGGAGAAGTCATTTCGAATGACTGGTCCTCAGTGTTTGTGAGAACGATGACTGGTTAAAATTTTTGGTGGTTTCTTGTTCAGTCCATAGGCCTACATCATGTGGCAAACCGGTGAGCATGTGGCTCTATTAGTATAGGAGATACCTGAAAACATATCACACTTTTCATCATAGTGCTTTTACCAATGCATAAAATGCATGGAGAAGTCATTTCGAATGACTGGTCCTCAGTGTTGTGAGAACGATGACTGGTTAAAATTTTTGGTGGTTTCTTGTTCAGTCCATAGGCCTACATCATGTGGCAAACCGGTGAGCATGTGGCTCTATTAGTATAGGAGATACCTGAAAACATATCACACTTTTCATCATAGTGCTTTTACCAATGCATAAAATGCATGGAGAAGTCATTTCGAATGACTGGTCCTCAGTGTTGTGAGAACGATGACTGGTTAAAATTTTTGGTGGTTTCTTGTTCAGTCCATAGGCCTACATCATGTGGCAAACCGGTGAGCATGTGGCTCTATTAGTATAGGAGATACCTGAAAACATATCACACTTTTCATCATAGTGCTTTTACCAATGCATAAAATGCATGGAGAAGTCATTTCGAATGACTGGTCCTCAGTGTTGTGAGAACGATGACTGGTTAAAATTTTTGGTGGTTTCTTGTTCAGTCCATAGGCCTACATCATGTGGCAAACCGGTGAGCATGTGGCTCTATTAGTATAGGAGATACCTGAAAACATATCACACTTTTCATCATAGTGCTTTTACCAATGCATAAAATGCATGGAGAAGTCATTTCGAATGACTGGTCCTCAGTGTTGTGAGAACGATGACTGGTTAAAATTTTTGGTGGTTTCTTGTTCAGTCCATAGGCCTACATCATGTGGCAAACCGGTGAGCATGTGGCTCTATTAGTATAGGAGATACCTGAAAACATATCACACTTTTCATCATAGTGCTTTTACCAATGCATAAAATGCATGGAGAAGTCATTTCGAATGACTGGTCCTCAGTGTTGTGAGAACGATGACTGGTTAAAATTTTTGGTGGTTTCTTGTTCAGTCCATAGGCCTACATCATGTGGCAAACCGGTGAGCATGTGGCTCTATTAGTATAGGAGATACCTGAAAACATATCACACTTTTCATCATAGTGCTTTTACCAATGCATAAAATGCATGGAGAAGTCATTTCGAATGACTGGTCCTCAGTGTTGTGAGAACGATGACTGGTTAAAATTTTTGGTGGTTTCTTGTTCAGTCCATAGGCCTACATCATGTGGCAAACCGGTGAGCATGTGGCTCTATTAGTATAGGAGATACCTGAAAACATATCACACTTTTCATCATAGTGCTTTTACCAATGCATAAAATGCATGGAGAAGTCATTTCGAATGACTGGTCCTCAGTGTTGTGAGAACGATGACTGGTTAAAATTTTTGGTGGTTTCTTGTTCAGTCCATAGGCCTACATCATGTGGCAAACCGGTGAGCATGTGGCTCTATTAGTATAGGAGATACCTGAAAACATATCACACTTTTCATCATAGTGCTTTTACCAATGCATAAAATGCATGGAGAAGTCATTTCGAATGACTGGTCCTCAGTGTTGTGAGAACGATGACTGGTTAAAATTTTTGGTGGTTTCTTGTTCAGTCCATAGGCCTACATCATGTGGCAAACCGGTGAGCATGTGGCTCTATTAGTATAGGAGATACCTGAAAACATATCACACTTTTCATCATAGTGCTTTTACCAATGCATAAAATGCATGGAGAAGTCATTTCGAATGACTGGTCCTCAGTGTTGTGAGAACGATGACTGGTTAAAATTTTTGGTGGTTTCTTGTTCAGTCCATAGGCCTACATCATGTGGCAAACCGGTGAGCATGTGGCTCTATTAGTATAGGAGATACCTGAAACCTTATCACACTTTTCATCATAGTGCTTTTACCAATGCATAAAATGCATGGAGAAGTCATTTCGAATGACTGGTCCTCAGTGTTGTGAGAACGATGACTGGTTAAAATTTTTGGTGGTTTCTTGTTCAGTCCATAGGCCTACATCATGTGGCAAACCGGTGAGCATGTGGCTCTATTAGTATAGGAGATACCTGAAAACATATCACACTTTTCATCATAGTGCTTTTACCAATGCATAAAATGCATGGAGAAGTCATTTCGAATGAATGGTCCTCAGTGTTGTGAGAACGATGACTGGTTAAAATTTTTGGTGGTTTCTTGTTCAGGCCATAGGCCTACATCATGTGGCAAACCGGTGAGCATGTGGCTCTATTAGTATAGGAGATACCTGAAACCTTATCACACTTTTCATCATAGTGCTTTTACCAATGCATAAAATGCATGGAGAAGTCATTTCGAATGAATGGTCCTCAGTGTTGTGAGAACGATGACTGGTTAAAATTTTTGGTGGTTTCTTGTTCAGTCCATAGGCCTACATCATGTGGCAAACCGGTGAGCATGTGGCCCTATTAGTATAGGAGATACCTGAAAACATATCACACTTTTCATCATAGTGCTTTTACCAATGCATAAAATGCATGGAGAAGTCATTTCGAATGACTGGTCCTCAGTGTTGTGAGAACGATGACTGGTTAAAATTTTTGGTGGTTTCTTGTTCAGTCCATAGGCCTACATCATGTGGCAAACCGGTGAGCATGTGGCCCTATTAGTATAGGAGATACCTGAAAACATATCACACTTTTCATCATAGTGCTTTTACCAATGCATAAAATGCATGGAGAAGTCATTTCGAATGACTGGCCCTCAGTGTTGTGAGAACAATGACTGGTTAAAATTTTTGGTGGTTTCTTGTTCAGTCCATAGGCCTACATCATGTGGCAAACCGGTGAGCTTGTGGCTCTATTAGTATAGGAGATACCTGAAAACTTATCACACTTTTCATCATAGTGCTTTTACCAATGCATAAAATGCATGGAGAAGTCATTTCGAATGACTGGTCCTCAGTGTTGTGAGAACGATGACTGGTTAAAATTTTTGGTGGTTTCTTGTTCAGTCCATAGGCCTATATCATGTGGCAAACCGGTGAGCATGTGGCTCTATTAGTATAGGAGATACCTGAAAACATATCACACTTTTCATCATAGTGCTTTTACCAATGCACAAAATGCATGGAGAAGTCATTTCGAATGACTGGTCCTCAGTGTTGTGAGAACGATGACTGGTTAAAATTTTTGGTGGTTTCTTGTTCAGTCCATAGGCCTACATCATGTGGCAAACCGGTGAGCATGTGGCTCTATTAGTATAGGAGATACCTGAAAACATATCACACTTTTCATCATAGTGCTTTTACCAATGCATAAAATGCATGGAGAAGTCATTTCGAATGACTGGTCCTCAGTGTTGTGAGAACGATGACTGGTTAAAATTTTTGGTGGTTTCTTGTTCAGTCCATAGGCCTACATCATGTGGCAAACCGGTGAGCATGTGGCTCTATTAGTATAGGAGATACCTGAAAACATATCACACTTTTCATCATAGTGCTTTTACCAATGCATAAAATGCATGGAGAAGTCATTTCGAATGACTGGTCCTCAGTGTTGTGAGAACGATGACTGGTTAAAATTTTTGGTGGTTTCTTGTTCAGTCCATAGGCCTACATCATGTGGCAAACCGGTGAGCATGTGGCTCTATTAGTATAGGAGATACCTGAAAACATATCACACTTTTCATCATAGTGCTTTTACCAATGCATAAAATGCATGGAGAAGTCATTTCGAATGACTGGTCCTCAGTGTTGTGAGAACGATGACTGGTTAAAATTTTTGGTGGTTTCTTGTTCAGTCCATAGGCCTACATCATGTGGCAAACCGGTGAGCATGTGGCTCTATTAGTATAGGAGATACCTGAAAACATATCACACTTTTCATCATAGTGCTTTTACCAATGCATAAAATGCATGGAGAAGTCATTTCGAATGACTGGTCCTCAGTGTTGTGAGAACGATGACTGGTTAAAATTTTTGGTGGTTTCTTGTTCAGTCCATAGGCCTACATCATGTGGCAAACCGGTGAGCATGTGGCTCTATTAGTATAGGAGATACCTGAAAACATATCACACTTTTCATCATAGTGCTTTTACCAATGCATAAAATGCATGGAGAAGTCATTTCGAATGACTGGTCCTCAGTGTTGTGAGAACGATGACTGGTTAAAATTTTTGGTGGTTTCTTGTTCAGTCCATAGGCCTACATCATGTGGCAAACCGGTGAGCATGTGGCTCTATTAGTATAGGAGATACCTGAAAACATATCACACTTTTCATCATAGTGCTTTTACCAATGCATAAAATGCATGGAGAAGTCATTTCGAATGACTGGTCCTCAGTGTTGTGAGAACGATGACTGGTTAAAATTTTTGGTGGTTTCTTGTTCAGTCCATAGGCCTACATCATGTGGCAAACCGGTGAGCATGTGGCTCTATTAGTATAGGAGATACCTGAAAACATATCACACTTTTCATCATAGTGCTTTTACCAATGCATAAAATGCATGGAGAAGTCATTTCGAATGACTGGTCCTCAGTGTTGTGAGAACGATGACTGGTTAAAATTTTTGGTGGTTTCTTGTTCAGTCCATAGGCCTACATCATGTGGCAAACCGGTGAGCATGTGGCTCTATTAGTATAGGAGATACCTGAAAACATATCACACTTTTCATCATAGTGCTTTTACCAATGCATAAAATGCATGGAGAAGTCATTTCGAATGACTGGTCCTCAGTGTTGTGAGAACGATGACTGGTTAAAATTTTTGGTGGTTTCTTGTTCAGTCCATAGGCCTACATCATGTGGCAAACCGGTGAGCATGTGGCTCTATTAGTATAGGAGATACCTGAAAACATATCACACTTTTCATCATAGTGCTTTTACCAATGCATAAAATGCATGGAGAAGTCATTTCGAATGACTGGTCCTCAGTGTTGTGAGAACGATGACTGGTTAAAATTTTTGGTGGTTTCTTGTTCAGTCCATAGGCCTACATCATGTGGCAAACCGGTGAGCATGTGGCTCTATTAGTATAGGAGATACCTGAAAACATATCACACTTTTCATCATAGTGCTTTTACCAATGCATAAAATGCATGGAGAAGTCATTTCGAATGACTGGTCCTCAGTGTTGTGAGAACGATGACTGGTTAAAATTTTTGGTGGTTTCTTGTTCAGTCCATAGGCCTACATCATGTGGCAAACCGGTGAGCATGTGGCTCTATTAGTATAGGAGATACCTGAAAACATATCACACTTTTCATCATAGTGCTTTTACCAATGCATAAAATGCATGGAGAAGTCATTTCGAATGACTGGTCCTCAGTGTTGTGAGAACGATGACTGGTTAAAATTTTTGGTGGTTTCTTGTTCAGTCCATAGGCCTACATCATGTGGCAAACCGGTGAGCATGTGGCTCTATTAGTATAGGAGATACCTGAAAACATATCACACTTTTCATCATAGTGCTTTTACCAATGCATAAAATGCATGGAGAAGTCATTTCGAATGACTGGTCCTCAGTGTTGTGAGAACGATGACTGGTTAAAATTTTTGGTGGTTTCTTGTTCAGTCCATAGGCCTACATCATGTGGCAAACCGGTGAGCATGTGGCTCCTATTAGTATAGGAGATACCTGAAAACATATCACACTTTTCATCATAGTGCTTTTACCAATGCATAAAATGCATGGAGAAGTCATTTCGAATGACTGGTCCTCAGTGTTGTGAGAACGATGACTGGTTAAAATTTTTGGTGGTTTCTTGTTCAGTCCATAGGCCTACATCATGTGGCAAACCGGTGAGCATGTGGCTCTATTAGTATAGGAGATACCTGAAAACATATCACACTTTTCATCATAGTGCTTTTACCAATGCATAAAATGCATGGAGAAGTCATTTCGAATGACTGGTCCTCAGTGTTGTGAGAACGATGACTGGTTAAAATTTTTGGTGGTTTCTTGTTCAGTCCATAGGCCTACATCATGTGGCAAACCGGTGAGCATGTGGCTCTATTAGTATAGGAGATACCTGAAAACATATCACACTTTTCATCATAGTGCTTTTACCAATGCATAAAATGCATGGAGAAGTCATTTCGAATGACTGGTCCTCAGTGTTGTGAGAACGATGACTGGTTAAAATTTTTGGTGGTTTCTTGTTCAGTCCATAGGCCTACATCATGTGGCAAACCGGTGAGCATGTGGCTCTATTAGTATAGGAGATACCTGAAAACATATCACACTTTTCATCATAGTGCTTTTACCAATGCATAAAATGCATGGAGAAGTCATTTCGAATGACTGGTCCTCAGTGTTGTGAGAACGATGACTGGTTAAAATTTTTGGTGGTTTCTTGTTCAGTCCATAGGCCTACATCATGTGGCAAACCGGTGAGCATGTGGCTCTATTAGTATAGGAGATACCTGAAAACATATCACACTTTTCATCATAGTGCTTTTACCAATGCATAAAATGCATGGAGAAGTCATTTCGAATGACTGGTCCTCAGTGTTGTGAGAACGATGACTGGTTAAAATTTTTGGTGGTTTCTTGTTCAGTCCATAGGCCTACATCATGTGGCAAACCGGTGAGCATGTGGCTCTATTAGTATAGGAGATACCTGAAAACATATCACACTTTTCATCATAGTGCTTTTACCAATGCATAAAATGCATGGAGAAGTCATTTCGAATGACTGGTCCTCAGTGTTGTGAGAACGATGACTGGTTAAAATTTTTGGTGGTTTCTTGTTCAGTCCATAGGCCTACATCATGTGGCAAACCGGTGAGCATGTGGCTCTATTAGTATAGGAGATACCTGAAAACATATCACACTTTTCATCATAGTGCTTTTACCAATGCATAAAATGCATGGAGAAGTCATTTCGAATGACTGGTCCTCAGTGTTGTGAGAACGATGACTGGTTAAAATTTTTGGTGGTTTCTTGTTCAGTCCATAGGCCTACATCATGTGGCAAACCGGTGAGCATGTGGCTCTATTAGTATAGGAGATACCTGAAAACATATCACACTTTTCATCATAGTGCTTTTACCAATGCATAAAATGCATGGAGAAGTCATTTCGAATGACTGGTCCTCAGTGTTGTGAGAACGATGACTGGTTAAAATTTTTGGTGGTTTCTTGTTCAGTCCATAGGCCTACATCATGTGGCAAACCGGTGAGCATGTGGCTCTATTAGTATAGGAGATACCTGAAAACATATCACACTTTTCATCATAGTGCTTTTACCAATGCATAAAATGCATGGAGAAGTCATTTCGAATGACTGGTCCTCAGTGTTGTGAGAACGATGACTGGTTAAAATTTTTGGTGGTTTCTTGTTCAGTCCATAGGCCTACATCATGTGGCAAACCGGTGAGCATGTGGCTCTATTAGTATAGGAGATACCTGAAAACATATCACACTTTTCATCATAGTGCTTTTACCAATGCATAAAATGCATGGAGAAGTCATTTCGAATGACTGGTCCTCAGTGTTGTGAGAACGATGACTGGTTAAAATTTTTGGTGGTTTCTTGTTCAGTCCATAGGCCTACATCATGTGGCAAACCGGTGAGCATGTGGCTCTATTAGTATAGGAGATACCTGAAAACATATCACACTTTTCATCATAGTGCTTTTACCAATGCATAAAATGCATGGAGAAGTCATTTCGAATGACTGGTCCTCAGTGTTGTGAGAACGATGACTGGTTAAAATTTTTGGTGGTTTCTTGTTCAGTCCATAGGCCTACATCATGTGGCAAACCGGTGAGCATGTGGCTCTATTAGTATAGGAGATACCTGAAAACATATCACACTTTTCATCATAGTGCTTTTACCAATGCATAAAATGCATGGAGAAGTCATTTCGAATGACTGGTCCTCAGTGTTGTGAGAACGATGACTGGTTAAAATTTTTGGTGGTTTCTTGTTCAGTCCATAGGCCTACATCATGTGGCAAACCGGTGAGCATGTGGCTCTATTAGTATAGGAGATACCTGAAAACATATCACACTTTTCATCATAGTGCTTTTACCAATGCATAAAATGCATGGAGAAGTCATTTCGAATGACTGGTCCTCAGTGTTGTGAGAACGATGACTGGTTAAAATTTTTGGTGGTTTCTTGTTCAGTCCATAGGCCTACATCATGTGGCAAACCGGTGAGCATGTGGCTCTATTAGTATAGGAGATACCTGAAAACATATCACACTTTTTCATCATAGTGCTTTTTACCAATGCATAAAATGCATGGAGAAGTCATTTCGAATGACTGGTCCTCAGTGTTGTGAGAACGATGACTGGTTAAAATTTTTGGTGGTTTCTTGTTCAGTCCATAGGCCTACATCATGTGGCAAACCGGTGAGCATGTGGCTCTATTAGTATAGGAGATACCTGAAAACATATCACACTTTTCATCATAGTGCTTTTACCAATGCATAAAATGCATGGAGAAGTCATTTCGAATGACTGGTCCTCAGTGTTGTGAGAACGATGACTGGTTAAAATTTTTGGTGGTTTCTTGTTCAGTCCATAGGCCTACATCATGTGGCAAACCGGTGAGCATGTGGCTCTATTAGTATAGGAGATACCTGAAAACATATCACACTTTTCATCATAGTGCTTTTACCAATGCATAAAATGCATGGAGAAGTCATTTCGAATGACTGGTCCTCAGTGTTGTGAGAACGATGACTGGTTAAAATTTTTGGTGGTTTCTTGTTCAGTCCATAGGCCTACATCATGTGGCAAACCGGTGAGCATGTGGCTCTATTAGTATAGGAGATACCTGAAAACATATCACACTTTTCATCATAGTGCTTTTACCAATGCATAAAATGCATGGAGAAGTCATTTCGAATGACTGGTCCTCAGTGTTGTGAGAACGATGACTGGTTAAAATTTTTGGTGGTTTCTTGTTCAGTCCATAGGCCTACATCATGTGGCAAACCGGTGAGCATGTGGCTCTATTAGTATAGGAGATACCTGAAAACATATCACACTTTTCATCATAGTGCTTTTACCAATGCATAAAATGCATGGAGAAGTCATTTCGAATGACTGGTCCTCAGTGTTGTGAGAACGATGACTGGTTAAAATTTTTGGTGGTTTCTTGTTCAGTCCATAGGCCTACATCATGTGGCAAACCGGTGAGCATGTGGCTCTATTAGTATAGGAGATACCTGAAAACATATCACACTTTTCATCATAGTGCTTTTACCAATGCATAAAATGCATGGAGAAGTCATTTCGAATGACTGGTCCTCAGTGTTGTGAGAACGATGACTGGTTAAAATTTTTGGTGGTTTCTTGTTCAGTCCATAGGCCTACATCATGTGGCAAACCGGTGAGCATGTGGCTCTATTAGTATAGGAGATACCTGAAAACATATCACACTTTTCATCATAGTGCTTTTACCAATGCATAAAATGCATGGAGAAGTCATTTCGAATGACTGGTCCTCAGTGTTGTGAGAACGATGACTGGTTAAAATTTTTGGTGGTTTCTTGTTCAGTCCATAGGCCTACATCATGTGGCAAACCGGTGAGCATGTGGCTCTATTAGTATAGGAGATACCTGAAAACATATCACACTTTTCATCATAGTGCTTTTACCAATGCATAAAATGCATGGAGAAGTCATTTCGAATGACTGGTCCTCAGTGTTGTGAGAACGATGACTGGTTAAAATTTTTGGTGGTTTCTTGTTCAGTCCATAGGCCTACATCATGTGGCAAACCGGTGAGCATGTGGCTCTATTAGTATAGGAGATACCTGAAAACATATCACACTTTTCATCATAGTGCTTTTACCAATGCATAAAATGCATGGAGAAGTCATTTCGAATGACTGGTCCTCAGTGTTGTGAGAACGATGACTGGTTAAAATTTTTGGTGGTTTCTTGTTCAGTCCATAGGCCTACATCATGTGGCAAACCGGTGAGCATGTGGCTCTATTAGTATAGGAGATACCTGAAAACATATCACACTTTTCATCATAGTGCTTTTACCAATGCATAAAATGCATGGAGAAGTCATTTCGAATGACTGGTCCTCAGTGTTGTGAGAACGATGACTGGTTAAAATTTTTGGTGGTTTCTTGTTCAGTCCATAGGCCTACATCATGTGGCAAACCGGTGAGCATGTGGCTCTATTAGTATAGGAGATACCTGAAAACATATCACACTTTTCATCATAGTGCTTTTACCAATGCATAAAATGCATGGAGAAGTCATTTCGAATGACTGGTCCTCAGTGTTGTGAGAACGATGACTGGTTAAAATTTTTGGTGGTTTCTTGTTCAGTCCATAGGCCTACATCATGTGGCAAACCGGTGAGCATGTGGCTCTATTAGTATAGGAGATACCTGAAAACATATCACACTTTTCATCATAGTGCTTTTACCAATGCATAAAATGCATGGAGAAGTCATTTCGAATGACTGGTCCTCAGTGTTGTGAGAACGATGACTGGTTAAAATTTTTGGTGGTTTCTTGTTCAGTCCATAGGCCTACATCATGTGGCAAACCGGTGAGCATGTGGCTCTATTAGTATAGGAGATACCTGAAAACATATCACACTTTTCATCATAGTGCTTTTACCAATGCATAAAATGCATGGAGAAGTCATTTCGAATGACTGGTCCTCAGTGTTGTGAGAACGATGACTGGTTAAAATTTTTGGTGGTTTCTTGTTCAGTCCATAGGCCTACATCATGTGGCAAACCGGTGAGCATGTGGCTCTATTAGTATAGGAGATACCTGAAAACATATCACACTTTTCATCATAGTGCTTTTACCAATGCATAAAATGCATGGAGAAGTCATTTCGAATGACTGGTCCTCAGTGTTGTGAGAACGATGACTGGTTAAAATTTTTGGTGGTTTCTTGTTCAGTCCATAGGCCTACATCATGTGGCAAACCGGTGAGCATGTGGCTCTATTAGTATAGGAGATACCTGAAAACATATCACACTTTTCATCATAGTGCTTTTACCAATGCATAAAATGCATGGAGAAGTCATTTCGAATGACTGGTCCTCAGTGTTGTGAGAACGATGACTGGTTAAAATTTTTGGTGGTTTCTTGTTCAGTCCATAGGCCTACATCATGTGGCAAACCGGTGAGCATGTGGCTCTATTAGTATAGGAGATACCTGAAAACATATCACACTTTTCATCATAGTGCTTTTACCAATGCATAAAATGCATGGAGAAGTCATTTCGAATGACTGGTCCTCAGTGTTGTGAGAACGATGACTGGTTAAAATTTTTGGTGGTTTCTTGTTCAGTCCATAGGCCTACATCATGTGGCAAACCGGTGAGCATGTGGCTCTATTAGTATAGGAGATACCTGAAAACATATCACACTTTTCATCATAGTGCTTTTACCAATGCATAAAATGCATGGAGAAGTCATTTCGAATGACTGGTCCTCAGTGTTGTGAGAACGATGACTGGTTAAAATTTTTGGTGGTTTCTTGTTCAGTCCATAGGCCTACATCATGTGGCAAACCGGTGAGCATGTGGCTCTATTAGTATAGGAGATACCTGAAAACATATCACACTTTTCATCATAGTGCTTTTACCAATGCATAAAATGCATGGAGAAGTCATTTCGAATGACTGGTCCTCAGTGTTGTGAGAACGATGACTGGTTAAAATTTTTGGTGGTTTCTTGTTCAGTCCATAGGCCTACATCATGTGGCAAACCGGTGAGCATGTGGCTCTATTAGTATAGGAGATACCTGAAAACATATCACACTTTTCATCATAGTGCTTTTACCAATGCATAAAATGCATGGAGAAGTCATTTCGAATGACTGGTCCTCAGTGTTGTGAGAACGATGACTGGTTAAAATTTTTGGTGGTTTCTTGTTCAGTCCATAGGCCTACATCATGTGGCAAACCGGTGAGCATGTGGCTCTATTAGTATAGGAGATACCTGAAAACATATCACACTTTTCATCATAGTGCTTTTACCAATGCATAAAATGCATGGAGAAGTCATTTCGAATGACTGGTCCTCAGTGTTGTGAGAACGATGACTGGTTAAAATTTTTGGTGGTTTCTTGTTCAGTCCATAGGCCTACATCATGTGGCAAACCGGTGAGCATGTGGCTCTATTAGTATAGGAGATACCTGAAAACATATCACACTTTTCATCATAGTGCTTTTACCAATGCATAAAATGCATGGAGAAGTCATTTCGAATGACTGGTCCTCAGTGTTGTGAGAACGATGACTGGTTAAAATTTTTGGTGGTTTCTTGTTCAGTCCATAGGCCTACATCATGTGGCAAACCGGTGAGCATGTGGCTCTATTAGTATAGGAGATACCTGAAAACATATCACACTTTTCATCATAGTGCTTTTACCAATGCATAAAATGCATGGAGAAGTCATTTCGAATGACTGGTCCTCAGTGTTGTGAGAACGATGACTGGTTAAAATTTTTGGTGGTTTCTTGTTCAGTCCATAGGCCTACATCATGTGGCAAACCGGTGAGCATGTGGCTCTATTAGTATAGGAGATACCTGAAAACATATCACACTTTTCATCATAGTGCTTTTACCAATGCATAAAATGCATGGAGAAGTCATTTCGAATGACTGGTCCTCAGTGTTGTGAGAACGATGACTGGTTAAAATTTTTGGTGGTTTCTTGTTCAGTCCATAGGCCTACATCATGTGGCAAACCGGTGAGCATGTGGCTCTATTAGTATAGGAGATACCTGAAAACATATCACACTTTTCATCATAGTGCTTTTACCAATGCATAAAATGCATGGAGAAGTCATTTCGAATGACTGGTCCTCAGTGTTGTGAGAACGATGACTGGTTAAAATTTTTGGTGGTTTCTTGTTCAGTCCATAGGCCTACATCATGTGGCAAACCGGTGAGCATGTGGCTCTATTAGTATAGGAGATACCTGAAAACATATCACACTTTTCATCATAGTGCTTTTACCAATGCATAAAATGCATGGAGAAGTCATTTCGAATGACTGGTCCTCAGTGTTGTGAGAACGATGACTGGTTAAAATTTTTGGTGGTTTCTTGTTCAGTCCATAGGCCTACATCATGTGGCAAACCGGTGAGCATGTGGCCTCTATTAGTATAGGAGATACCTGAAAACATATCACACTTTTCATCATAGTGCTTTTACCAATGCATAAAATGCATGGAGAAGTCATTTCGAATGACTGGTCCTCAGTGTTGTGAGAACGATGACTGGTTAAAATTTTTGGTGGTTTCTTGTTCAGTCCATAGGCCTACATCATGTGGCAAACCGGTGAGCATGTGGCTCTATTAGTATAGGAGATACCTGAAAACATATCACACTTTTCATCATAGTGCTTTTACCAATGCATAAAATGCATGGAGAAGTCATTTCGAATGACTGGTCCTCAGTGTTGTGAGAACGATGACTGGTTAAAATTTTTTGGTGGTTTTCTTGTTCAGTCCATAGGCCTACAT